>NC_137458.1:31142114-31392255 GCF_964235325.1 Thermobia domestica
ATGAAAGCATGAATTTCACAATAAGCTGTAGGGCTTTTCATCACAGCAAACGAACGAACAACAGGAATTGTACGTCAACTGTTCTGTAAGGACAAGGGGTTCAATCACAGCTCCCGTAAAGTGAACTTTGCGATGTACTAACATCGTGTGTGCATGGGTAACGTTTATGTTTCTATTCCATTGATTTTTTTCTTCTTATTCAAAGATCCACACGATAGGTTATTTCTTATTTAAATGCTTCTATCGGCTTTCATACTCTATCATTGTTTTCAAATCACGTTCACATTTTATGAGAACTATAAAACCAACAACAAAAGATGGTTATAAAATGAATTAAAAGTGCGGATTTCCCACACTAATTATCTCGTTCAACTGTGGTTATTTACTGATCTCTGCAGCAGACATGCCCAATGTTTCTTCCTGACATATTTCCGGAGGTTGCGACCGGAGCTGGTTAGCAATCTTTTCAGGTACGCACTCAGAAATTTTTGTTTGGAAAGGGTGCGATTCAGTACTACAAGCCAATACATCTATGTGGTATTGAACGGGCATTATTCTGCACCCGAAAAGACATAAGTGTTTGTAAAATACTTCCACCTTTATTTTCAGAAAAAAGGAAGAAATAGATTGTTTTTATAAGAGAAAGAGTACAGATGAAGTGTAAGATCAAAATTTCATGTTGCATCAATAATTTCCTTGTTAAACAAGTATAATTTTGTTGATAAAGTGTACAAGTATGTTGAGTTAGGAAGTTGTGGTTGGGCCCGAGACAAACATTTTAAGTATTTGTACTTTAGATAGTCTAACTATATCTTTTTCATAACGTTTATGATATAAAATTGGTGCTTAAAGCCTTAGTATTTTAATAAGTCTTCTCGAAATTCAATGCATGTGGATTGTGCTTCCACCTTTCGAGTTCTTTGAAACTATATGTTGAGGACGTTTATATGTTTGTGGCCAATCATTTCGACAATGAGATCTCGAAAACTACAGGCTTTAGAAAGATGTTTTCACTGGTCGATTGGAAATTTTGCGTAAAGGGCTTATATATGTCTCAGGCGTTCGTTTCATGGCCAAATAATAATGAAAAAGGAAGGAAGGATAACCATTTCTCAAGTCTAAGATAAATCTTCGTAACTGCATCTAGATATTCTATGCTTGGTCGCCCTCTTCCTGGTTTTCCTTCTGCCTTTCTCTCTATCAACACGGATTTAATAAGAAAAGTCGTGAGAAACATTAAAAGTATTTCACATTATTTCTTATATTTCTCATGGCTTTCCTTTTCCAGTCTAATAAGGCCATGATTCCAAAACGAGTTAAAATGAGCTGAACGAGCGAGCCATTTATCAAACTCGACTCTACTCGAAACTCGACCTGGAAACAGTGACTCGACTCGAAACTCAACTCGAGAAAATTACATTTGACTCGACTCGCGCCTATCCCTAAGATTTACGCATGTAACCTACGATTTTACGTACGCTAAATAGTTTTTTCTTTGTGGTATCAAGTCTGTATATAATTGGTTCATATTGAGCCTCAAAGTCTTCAAAATCTTCAACTTCAGTCCATATAATGGAAATTTCAACCATTTTGAGAAATGTTGGATAATGTTGCGTGATGTGTGTCATCTTCTTTTTTGTCCATTGACTTATAGGGGATTTATTTTTCTTTCTCCTTTGAAATGAACTGGAATGTTGATAATTTATTCTACTAATATCTTCTTAAAATATTCCTTACTTAATAAAAACTAAATTTTGGTAGATCTACATCAGTTGTCTGAAAAGCATTGGTCCTTTGAAGTTCAAAATTGAGAATACACTTCTGATTTGAAAATAACGCAATGAAACTTCAAATACAAATGACCTGCCATTTTTCCGGTAACAGAATTAGTCCGTAATTGTAGAACAAGTATTTCAAACTTGAGAGTTGCATGTGGCCCTTGAATCATTTGTTTGTGACCCTCCGTTCATTTCCAGAAAACAACAAAGAAGTACTCGTATATATAGTGCCCCAAAGGTAGGTATACAGCCCCGTACTGATCAGCTCATGGGATTTTCATTTACTTATTGCAATCCATACATACAAAATATTGACTTAGTTTCTTCATTATTTGCTCTTAATTCCTTTTCACTTATGCCTAAACTCTGAATAGACCGAAGCATATAAATTCATTATCTTAATAAATTAAAATGTCATACTTGATCAATGCAGGTCTGTATACCTATTTTGGGTCACTCTGTGATACGTTCAAAGACAGTTCACATAGACAATGTTCTTAAATCAACTTCATATGGCTTAGACCAGCGACAATTTGTTGTTTTCTTGGAAGATTTTGCATAAATATTCTAGGTTTCCATATCGCGGAGAAGTGTGCTGGGTATCCTGTGCTCCACGGGTCTGAAAAGTTCCTGGAACTTGAGAGATGAAATTAGCAATTTTCTTCAAATCAAAGAACAAAGCACAAACTTACTGACAGATTCTTTGTGATTACAATATGTTCCTTTCATGACAGTATTACGAAATATTTGTTACATTTTAATTTGAAACTTTAAGGTAAAAACATAATTACTGCAAACGTTACGTAAATAAAAATGTTAGAACACAAGTTGCAGCTTTGGGAGAAACTGTTACAAAACGAAGGCTTGATACATTTACAAATTTGTGTTAAGTATGGAACAAGTACAAGGCACTTGCTTTGTAGAGGATGCATACCAAGAAGCTTCAGCATTTGAAAAATGAATTCAAATAAAGATTCCGCGATATCAAAGATTAGCTCTCCCTGTATTCTGAACTGACATTAAGGAATGAGCAACTCGTTTCCACATGGAATTAACATAAATTCAGCCCGATATAACTCGAAACAAAAATTCCATGAAGAGGGTTTACCAGAATTTTACAAACTAAGAAATAGAAGTAACTAAAAGACAATAGGAGCAACTAAAAACTAAAATAATGAATCTACATTATTTCCATGTTCGGTAGTTCGTATCACTGTGAAGAAATTTTCTCACTTATGAAAAGAACAAGTCCGTAGCGAGATTCACTTTTAAAACATTATCTGACCGATGTTATAAAAATTATTTATGTGAGCATCATGTTTTTCTTCTTCTTCTTCTTTTTTTCTTCTTCTTCTTCTTCTTCTTCTTCTTATTATTATTATTATTATTATTATTATTATTATTATTATTATTATTATTATTATTATTATTATTATTATAAAGTTTTCTGCCTTTCGGTAGGTCCTGGGACTAATGAGGATTTTTTTTAAAATTTTAGATTTGATGCTGGAAACGTTTCTTCCACTTTTGTCGACCTTCAGCTTCTTCTTTTAACTCCCAATATTTTCTCCTACCTTTCAAATCAACGATCTGCTGTGTTCTTCTTCTTCCTATTCCTCGCTTCATTTCCATCTTTCCTTCTATGGCTGTGTGAAGAAGACATTTTTCTTTGCAAGATGTTTCCAAATCAATTGACCTTTCTAAGAAGGATGGTGGCTAGAAGTGTTTTTTGATAGTTTTAAACTGTGTAAATGGACAAAAATTTTCCTACCCGGATTTTACTTTGGGATTCACAAAAGTTACAGGCATTTCAAATTGCTAATTTTACCTGTCACGCATCAGAAGAGAGAGGTGTTTCTGTACCTTAAAGAAAATAAAGCGGAAAATATTTGCAGTAGCGATGCTTTCTATTCAGAAAAACTTGACGAGTAGCATTTCAGATTTTAATGAAGTCATAGAAAAACTTGAAGCTCGAAAAGAACGAAGAAAGACCATAAACAAACTCTTTATTTTATTAGCGTCGTATCAAATGAAAAACCTTTGTGTTCCATTTTGACGTTTATGTTGGATCCCTTATCAAGTTGGGTATGGTATTGGAAGATATCAAACATTTTAAATTGTAACGTTGGGCCAACAGTAGATTGTGTACAGTGGGCCATTCAACCAATAGACAACAGTTGCTACGTTGAACCACTGTTTTGTTTTCGCTTGTTGGCATCGATGGTTGCTGGATTATCGAATTTGCTGTTGGCATTTTGATAGTGGCTATGCCATCGATGTCTACAAATAGACAACGGATGGCACACCGTTTGAAAAGGAAATTTTACTTGAGCACCCCTGGGGGGCTTTCACTTCAACCCCTTAGATGATATTTACTGATTTCGGACATGTTATATTATTTTTTATCTTTTCGGTTCACTTCTCTGATCCCCCAAGACCACATACATACAGATATACAGATAGACAGACATACAGATAGACAGATAGAAAGATAAACACTTAGATATATTTACATTTATATTTCACAAGTATAGGGACGAATGTTTATGGGGTGTCAAACAATCATTGCATGAGTAAAATAGTTTAAACTTTCATTCCAGGGGGCCACGGATGCTCAATCATAGAACGTTCACCTGTGATGCATGAGGCCCCCCGTGTTCAAATCATGCCCCCAAAAAGTGAACTTTATGTTGAATAAAATCATTGAATGAGTGTTGTGCTTTGACCTAGGGAGCCTCGGTGGTTCAGAGGTAGAGCGTTCACCTCTGATGCATGACGCCCCCGTGTTCAAATCATGACCCCCAAAAGTGAACTTTATGTTGGATAAAATCATTGCATGAGTGCTGTGCTTTGACCTATGGGGAGTCCTCGGTGGTTCAGTGGTAGAGCGTTCACCTGTGATGCATGAGGCCCTGTGTTCAAATTCTGCTCCCGACAAGTGAACTTTGTGGTGGACAAACACCATATGAATGGATTTCCTTGGGAATTCTTCCGTTCCCCTCCACTTTTTTCACTTCATCATTTCACTCATTTCTCATCATCACCTTCCATCCATTAGCCTAGTAGGCATAAGCGTGGGACGTAAAACCCATTTTGTTTGATAGCTTTTCGGCTCCCTTCCTCCATTATCATCGTAGGCATAAACGTGGGACGTAAAACTCAAAGATTTCATTTCTTTTTTACCCTTGCTCCACATTTCTTATTCTATTATCATTACTTAAAGATAAAGTGACTTGATGTTCCAGGGCTCTCCCAAGCACATACTACAGACATACAGGTAGACATGTTATTATAAAACTTTAAGACACGTAATATTATTTAACATACAATTAAAACTACTCTTTTAACGTCCGACGTTTACTAACGTTTCTCATGGCAGTTGTTATCATTCGTTTAGGAGGACTAAAGATCAGTCTGTTGCCTAGTTGCAATGTGAATCATGAAAACATTTGCAAATGTTATCTTATCTGTTGCTCTTGAAACTAAACACTTTTAAGACGGAATTCAATGTGCTAACAAACAGAGAGAGAAAGAGATACTAGCAAACATACATCCAAATATGTCTGTTTGTGTGGGTGTGTATGTATGTGTCTGTGTGTGTGGGTGTGTGACTTTTTTAATGTTACAAACTGAACTCATGCAAACTGAGCTATGAATAGATACATTTTATAATTTGTTCTTTCAACTGCCTTTATAACTAAATGAAGAAAGAACTGGAGGCCTGGGGAGATCGGTTCCGCTGATGTGCAAGTCAGTCAAAAATGTTTATACATGTCCAATACACTTACGAAGAACCGCGACCCTTGGGGGTTCGGGTTCGATCCTCGGTGAGAAAGCATTAAATATTTTAAGACATTAAGTTAATTCGTTCCTTTCTGTCGTGAAACGATGTGCTATATACGTGAACAATAATAATAATAATAATAATAATAATAATAAAAATAATAATAATAATAATAATAATAATAATAATAATAATAGGGTTCAAGTTCCATTCTCGGTGAGAAAGCATTGAATATTTTAAGACATTAAGTTAATTCGCTCCTTTCTGTCGTGAAACGAAGTGAAATTCTTTTTTTTAAATACAAGGACTAGTTCAACTCTAAAATCTTGAAGTACCAAATTCGATCCCACCACCCTACCATTTTTATGTTTGTTATTTACGTTTTACTACCACTTTGGTCCGGGTTCGATTCTCGATGATAGAGAGAGAGAGAGAAAGGGAGCATTGAACACTTGAAAGCATTATAGTGCTTCGAAATGAAGAGCTTCGAACAATGTATATCATATGCTACGCTAAAATCAATACGTGAAATTCTTTTTTTTTTCATGCATGGATTAATTAAACTCTAAATCGTGAAATACTGGTCTTACGTTCGATTCCAATGAGAGAGCTTTCAAAATGAAAACATATTTAGTGTTCAGGTTCGATTCTCGATGAGAAAGCATTGAATATTTTAAGACATTAAGTATGCTCTTCGGTTTCCCAGGAGGAACGAGTCGGGGAAAGACGAAGACCAATCTAATTCGAGTGCTTCGATCACTAAATATCAAAGGATTGGGGTAAAGGTCTAAAATAACTAACCTATGCTATGCAAAATACCTATTCAATACATAACGAAAAGACGAAAATCAATCAATCAATTGGGAAGCTTCGATCATGATAACTGATAGGACTCTCATCAAGATCCGATACCCATCCAAGATTATGAGCATTCAAGACTATGAGCATAGCAACACCCGGTTCCCACAACAAACATAACGAAAAGACGAAAATCAATCAATCAATTAGGAAGCTTCGATCGTGATAACTGATAGGACTCTCATCAAGATCCAATAGCCATCCAAGATTATGAGCATTCAAGACTATGAGCATAGCAACACCTGGTTCCCACAACAAACATAACGAAAAGACGAAAATGAATCAATCAATTGGGAAGCTTCGATTGTGATAACTGATAGGACTCTGAAGGCAAATGAATGATTGAATAATTAGTAGAATGAGAATGTGTGAGTAACCCATGAAAACTCACGGACACGATGTTGTTCATTATAAGCTTACTTGTTCGGATGTCGAACTAGGGACTGCATGCACTTTGCCACTAACCTATGCTATGCAAAATAGCTATTCAATACATAACGAAAAGACGAAAATCAATCAATCAATTGGGAAGCTTCGATCGTGATAATCAATCAATTGGGAAGCTTCGATCGTGATAACTGATAGGACTCTCATCAAGATCCGATAGCCGTCCAAGATTATGAGCATCCAAGACTATGAGCATAGCAGCACCCGGTTCCCACAACAAACATAACGAAAAGACAAAAATCAATCATTCAATTGGAAAGCTTCGATCGTGATAACTAATACGACTCTGATGAAGATCCGATAGCCGGCCAAGATTATGAGCATCCAAGACTATGAGCATAGCAACAGCCGGCTCTCACAAACCAACACAAAATTTCCCACGGGTTCCTGTGGTAGCCGTAAAAGGCTATGAACATAACAACTAAAGGCTTGTCGAAACTTGCCACATAATTCCAGTAAATGATATCGATTTCTAGGAAAACAAGATCAAATTTCGCTGACTCGGCCATCTATCCAGGGGGATATCTACTATTGTTAAATCTAACGTGAGTAAGGCGAAACCATTTCTTGCGATAATGGAATTGCAGGGGAGGCAGCTGCCACACACATATAAGTTAATCGATTTTTCCTCCAAGTCAAAGCGATGGCGGCACCTGATAAACAAGAGCTAACGATTTTAAATTTCTTTCCGCACTATATTTGGACTATTTGGAGAGCAATTATTTCTAAGGATAATACTGTATAAAGTAATAAGTATATAATTTGTTGCTTAAAAATCCAGGATTTCACGCTTTCTTTTCTGAATTTCAAGCCTTTGGCGGTGTCTAAAAAGTTGAGGTTCGATTTTAAATTTTGACTATACTATACTAAGCACACTTGACCAAAAATGGCCATTAAGGGTAACAAGATTAAAAAAAACGTTTTTTTCGATACACCCTACTATATAGCCTCGCTGCTAAAAGGGGCAATGAACTAAACATCAAATCAAACCAATGTCATCTGTCACGAACTCACGTGAGCTCGGATCAAATCTGTTACTCTTAAAATCAAATGGAAGCATTCTACCAATGGATCATCTTGACTCTCTACAGCCTCACTCTTATTAGGCTGTGGATACTTAGGCATCTCAAACAGGAAACGTAGACACAATGAGTCCTATGCAGAGTAATTTGTAACGCTGTATTAAGACATTGACTTACGTGTGATGCTAACTTCTCTATTTAGAAACATGTTATTGAAGATAACAAATATTTATCTTTAAAAAAAAAGGTCAGCCAAGACATTTACATAGGATCAGAGGCGGACTGGGCGCCCGGATACCCAGAAATTTCTAGATGTTCCCTGTTCTCTGCAAAATCACTTAAGGTATTGTTCGATTAGTTATAACGAATTCAAAACGCTCTTCTCATTCATAGTAACCAGTGGCGTAACTAAGGGCCCGGCTGTGATAGCAAAGGGTGGATGGCACTAGGGAAACCAGTATCCATGTTTGATAAAAAATCAATAAGATAATTTAAAAAGTCTCAATAATACAGTATGTTATTAACTCGAAAATGTAATATCGTCCATAATTTATGTATTCAATAATGTGATGTGCAATTGATAACATACAAAGAGCATGAAGCTGATTCTCCAACGTTAAATAAACCGTATTAGACAAAGAGTTGTTGGACGCGAGTGGTGGCGATAAATAATGCTCCCCTGATGTCAGATAAAGGGCCCAAAGCCTCAGAAATCGGGCCCCAAAGTTTCGAGAAACTGGGTCCCTTCTCTTCACCAATGAGAATGTAGTTCTTGGACGTAGGAGCTGGCAATGGAAAGGTTGTGGAACCCTGACCACAGTGTGATGTCAGAAATTGAGCATGGGGCCCGATGTTCAAACATATCGTGCCCCGAAAGTATAGGGTTGGGTTCCTTCTATTCACCAATGAAGCATGGTGTTTTTGGATTTTAGTGGTTGCATTGGAAAGGGTCGGGTTCCCCTGAGCACACTGATGATGTAAATCTAACCTGGGGCCCGAAGCCCAAGAAATTGGGCCCAAAGGATATTCATGCCATATTCTCCATGTCTTTTGCTCACAAAAATAAGTTTCCTTATTATCCTGCCGGTATGTTATTCAACCGAAAATTACAAGACAATATTCTGATGCTGCATGTCGATAAGGGACAGTGCAATATATTTGATATCGAATAGAAGGGACTTGAGCCCAAACATGTCGGGTTCGAATTCTTCGGTTTCCGGCCACGGAATCGATATTCTAACATCACCACTGTGTTCAGGCGAACCTGTTCTTTCCAACGCCACAACTCGCGTTTCCAACTCCATGTCTAACACGGTTTCCTTATTGTAATCTCCATATTCTTATCCAAGAGTAACAAACACATTACAAAGCTGTGGAAATTAACAGAGCATTAGATTATTACAATTTCTTCTTATAGTAAACATAAGTACACGGAAAATAATGAACCCCAATGGAAACGCACCACTAATTTCCCACAGAGCATATCACAGCCAGTGGACGTACATATTAGATCCAGAACGTCCAGTTTTAGTACATTGACTTATGCGTAACATCCATTGGTTGTCCATATTACGTTAAAAATGGATATCCACATTCTAAACTTGAGTGGACAGTCCATTGGATGTCTATATTACGTTCAGAAGTGAATGTCCATTTTCTGGACTTCAGTGCATGGTCCATTAGATGTCAATATTTAATCCACGAATGAAACGTCCACGGACCTATATTAATCTGGATAAAAAAGGGACGTACGGAAAACAACATTCAATTGTTAGTGACGGCACATGCGCAGTGCACTCTCAGTCGGTTTGAATTAAGTGGTTGATTAGAAGCTTGTGGAATTTCAGTAATATAACACTTTTAGTTTACGGTGAGCTTTCTATGCTGGAGTGAAGAAGAAAGAGAGAATAGGAACTGCGAAAAAAGTAAGATATGATGAGTGATTTGTTTATATAGATTTATTCCGGTGCACCATTTATTATACAACTGAAAGTTTCTGTGTATGTGGACAAAAGTAAGTCATTATCAATTATAAATCAATTCTTAATTAAGAAGGAACAATTCAGTACGTGGATAACTTCACTATTACGTCGACATGCCATTTCAAATCTAATATTTGGGTGTATTATAATAGGCTGGGGTAACGTAGATGGGCACATGGGAATTGATAATATATATATATATATCAGTGAATTCGGATTGTGAAGGATGTAATAACACCCTCATATAAGATACTAGTGAGGTTCGTTCCTTTATTTACCAAAGCTCAGGACTCAATTCGACATTACTCGAGAAGACGGTTCTACCAAATTTTGACAGATTTCTTACATTCCCAGGTTAGATTAGAGTTTTGTATTTCTTTTAGCCCAGCATGCAGAAAACGAGGAGCTCCATTACTACTTGCAGATTGACTTCAGGAGGGCTCAGTATGGGATAACTACTGTATCGCCAGACCAATTTTAGAAAATTTACCAGATAAATTGCAGAGTTTCTTTTGGTTCGTGAGTAAATGTATATTGAGGTAGATAGTTACCAAAATACTTGTTGTCGTTAGTTATTTTTGATATTGTAAGGTACACTATATATATGGGGGGCGGAAGGGAATATTTGGCGGTATATTTGTAATGATTTTTGGGAAAGGCAGTGCGTAAATGACAAAAATATGTCATATCGTCATTGAGTTTTATGAAGTTACACAAAAATGAGTGTCAGTTGTCGAAATTGTGTGAAAGGCATGGTCTACTACAGAGGCAAAAAGTTTATTGTGACTAGTGTAAACAAATTGAATCTTGTTTACACTACAGAAAGAACACCAGAGAAAAGAAGAGGAACATTTAACCAAACCTAATCGAGTATAATCTCTTTTAGTACATTTTGGTACTTTTTTGGATTGCATGCAGTACCTCCACCAAAAGCTGTGCAACACATAAGGCGTGCATTTTATGAGATGAACTGTTTGATGAAATTGTTTTTCCACCAATCTCGTTTATGCGTATAATCATCGCCACTGACGCGCCTGCTCCCTACGCACGCTGTTTCTGCTCTCCTGTTTTGACTCGGTTAGGTGGCATTCGTGCTTTTTACTGGCCACGTAGCACAAATTAGTCACTGTTTTATGGACTAGTTTTTATGCCATAAGTTCACATCGTATATCGAACAGTAATCATTATCAAGTGAGCCAGGGCCAATATCTAGTATTTTGGGTGAGAAACTAAAAATATCCCTTTTCTTATTTTCGTATTCTGGCAATACAGCAGTAATGCCATAAGTATAAATACATTGCGGATGTGAGCTCCTCCGTGGCTAAGCAGTTGGCGTGCGAGACCCGAGTTCGATTCCCGGCTAGAGCTCAGGTGGTTCGGATTCCACGTTAATCAGTAAGTTTACGTCTTATATAGCCTTACTGATGAACGGGACGTTAAACTCAACAGCAAGGACATTGCGGATACCGGTTCTGAAAGACGGGCCTGAGCCTAATAAAAAAAATATAGGTGTGTGGCATAAAGCCCACAGTGCATGATGATGTACCAACTTGTGCTAGGTGAATAAAAAGAAGCACGAATGCTGTATTCCCGAATCAAGGCTGGGGCGCGATAGGGAGGGCGTACGTCCGTAGGGAGCAGGCGTCTCAGCTACGAGTTATGCGCTAAACGAGGATAGTGGAAAAGCACATATACACATAAAATACTTCCACTATCACACGAATTCATTTTAATATGGTGTGCACTGACAGTAATTACTCATATTCACACTTTCATTCCTTCACAAAATGTGTTTCCCGTCATATTTTACCCATATTTTTTTATTTAGTGGAATCGTTTGCTTGGATGAACCCCTCAATTCACATAGCGAGCGATAGCGAGTAAAGACGGGTTGTTAGAGCCCCGTAGGGCACATTACTTTCTTGTTTTGTTACAACTGAATGGGAGGCGAGTCAGTGTTCTGCACCCGTGCCGCTTGAATATGTTGATGCTATGTGAAATGTTCTGGGAAGGATCTAGATAACTGCTCCATTATTATGTGCATTTACATCAGGTTAGGTTAGGCCAAGTTTGTTTCAGAGTATAATGAGAGCTCTTGGACATTTTACACTTCTAATTATCGCTTAAAAGCTCTTCTCGCATCATCTCTCGTCTGCTCAGAGGAATGGGGTGAACATGTATTCGCCAAGCGGTGCTTAGTCTCTACCGAAGTTGCATACAGCACAACCCAGTAATGTGTATCATTAGATTTAAATTAGGAGAAGAAAAGTAAAAAAAATGAACCCTCCCTCTGGCCCCAATCGACAATAGCACAAATTCCTTGAGTCCACCTCTTTTCCTTCTTTTACCTTTCTTCTCTTCACCTGCTTCCCCTTCCCCCTTCTAATCACTTATGCTCCGTCGTTTCGTAAATGAATGAAAATTATATTTTTGAGTTTTACGTCCGACGCTTATACCTGTTACGCTAAATGAGACGGTGGTGATCATGAGAAATGAATTAAATGGTGGAATGAAGAAAGTGCGAGGAAATGAGAGAACCCCGATAAAACCCATGTACATGGTGTTTATCCACCACAAAGTTCACTTGGTGGGAACAGGATTTGAACCCGGGGTAATATGCACCAGAGGCGACCGCTCTACCACTGAGCCATCGTTTCGTAAAGTGAGAATTCTTCAAGTCATTTGAAGGCATTATTTTATAGTGAAGATACGCTTTCACAATACGATATACTAAAAACTTCTAGATGCAGTGTTTATCTACTTAAACATATCTGCAGATATTGTAATATAAGTACTGAAAATACTGCACAATAAAAACTGAAGATGCTGGATCATACACACTCAGATGAAAGTAGTCGCTAAATTGTGTATTTCTATGTACTTGTTTTTTATTTTATTTTAATTTTTTATTTTTATTTATTCATTTTTTTCCTCTGAGTTATTTTTTCTCTGTTCTGCCTGAAACGCTCCCGCATTTCAATACTTCAGTGTGTAACTTATCGTTAAAGTGATTAGAGAGAGAGAGAGAGAGAGAGAAACTCTTTTCATACCCTCCCTCTTTTCCGTATAGATTTTTTATCGTGTATTTAAGTATCAGCGCTTTGCCAAGAAACAGAAATGTCAGTTAATAAATAAACGCTTAAGGTCTATAGCATCAAATTTTCTTTCTTTTTTTTGGGGGGGGGCTCATAATAGTAAAGTTTATTATTAACAGTATCCTTTATATTTATTAAGTTGAAATAATTACTAGCAAATGGTAGCAGTGATATTTTTTCTTCGTCACATCTGCCACAGGTGGATAGAAGAAATGTCATTGGTTAAAGATTTTAGCTCCCAGTTTTCTAGAAGCTGGGAGTAGGGGATGTAGAAGCGTCTTTTCTTCGAATATCGGGGTTGGATTAACACGTACAATGTAACTATAGAAATTTTCAGTTTTAAGGGGATCTGATACCTCTTCACTTAGGTGTCTAACTCTCCATTTGATAACATGTAAAATTTAATATGGTAATTTCTAACAAAGTATTGCAGATAATGACTTGAAATTTTTAATACAAATACACAAGACACATATAAATTCAACCACGGTCTCCAATTTACGTTACATGCGTTAGATTAATTGTAATATATTCTTCAGTAAGTTTGGCAACTATGCTTTATATAGTATATGGATATATTTTTTGAAGGAATTGAGAGCCCTCGGAACCTCTAGCCCTACTAGTCTTCGCGACACGTGGTAGTGATTTGTGAGCGCTTCAGGCTAAAAACCAATATTGCCTCTCTTCCTTTCTTTCTAATTTTCTTCTTTTTTCTTTTTTTCAAAAACTTGTTTTGGGCAGCTTTGCCCTTTTTTTCGGCTGCCTATAGAAATTGCAGTCATACTCCCTGGAATTGTTGATTCTCGGTTGGAACAGTCACTTCCTCTCCGTCGTGAACCTCAGTGTTAGATTCGACAAACAAAAATAAACTCGAAGACAGTAAATGTAAAAAGACAACAGCAGCAGTAGTTTGTATGAAAAAATTGGAACGAACAAAAATATTGCATCTAAATAACGTATTTGTGTTAAATGTACTTTATCATGGTAAGAAGTTTTATATTGTTCTCGTATAAGATGCTATAAATGCTCTACTTTGTAATAAAACTAAAAGTAATGGCCTTGAAAGATGGTATTAGACTTGGCAAAAATTGGTTTTGTGGGGTCAATGTAATAATTTCATACATACAATATTTTTATTCAATTTTCAGACATTAGTGTATTGGTGATATACTAAGTGTACAGTACATGTAATCAGTGTACAATATTAAAATATGTTATTGATAATTGCTTTTTGGATGAGTTAACTTCAAGCATATAATCATTATATTCTTTTCTATAATGTAATTAATATAAATGTGTACACAGAGTATAAATGTTGTTTGACAATAGTAAGGTATTTTGTTGGAAAAAATTCTTTTTGTAGGATCGTTTTAATTTCAGATATATAGTTTCGTTTTCATAAAGTAATTAATATAAATGTATCAACAGTATAAATGTCGTTAGTGTTAGAAATGTAGTGAAATATTTCGTTGATAATTGTTGTAGAATCATTTGAATTTTAACCTTATAGTCATTCAGTGGGGTTTCATAGTCTAATGGTTAGAGCGTTCGACTCCTGATCGCCTGGTTCTAGGTTCGAGTCCCTACTAGAATACTCAAATTATTGACGTCTGCCAATCGTCGTGAGGCAAGCTGGGTAGCCATGTGATTAAAAGAGACGACAGTACATATAATTAATATAAATACCATATATACACACTACAAATGTTGTTTGACAGTAGTGAGATATTTCGTTGATAATTTATTTTTGTAAGATGTATACTATTTTTATAATGGTAGAATGTGTGTATACTATTTATAAGATGTAGACCTATACATTTCTTTGTATAGACTTTTATAATGTATAATGAATTTTTATAATCAAGAGCGAAAGTTTAAAACCTTAGAATGGGCGAATCTTGCCACAAAAGCAAGATGTACCCGTAGAAAGATTAATAATAATAATAATAATAATAATAATAATAATAATAATAATAATAATAATAATAATAATAATAAGGGAAGGAATGAAGACGTACTAAAGGAAGCTAGTAAAGGACGACAGATCATGAAGATAATAGGAAAGAAAAGAAAGAGCATGTTTACCTATCTTATTGGACACTCAGATCGGACACCGTCTAGATAGAGGAAAAGGCAGAAGAGAAACCAGGAAGTGGAAGACCAAGAATAGAAAAATCTATAAGTTTTACGTCCCACAGTTATGCCTGGTAGGTTAAAGGAGCTAGTGATGTTGAGAAATGAAGGAAATGGTGGAATGCAGAAAGTGGAAGGAAACGGGAGAACCCCGGGAAAAACCCCTCACATGGGTTTGTCCTCCACAAAGTTCACTTGGTGCGAGCTGAGATCGAAATAAGAACGCCATGCATTAGAGGTGAACGCTCTACCACTGAGCCACCGCGGCCCGACCAAGAATAGATGCAGTAACGAAGTAGAGACCTTATCAAATTATAAAACAGCTCTACCAGGGGAGAGAAGTTTTAAAATTTCCTTCTTGCCCATCAACCTATGATTGAAGTGAGGAAGATTATTATTATTATTATTATTATTATTATTATTATTATTATTATTATTATTATTATTATTATTATTATTATTATTATTACTATTATTATTATCAGTGGCGTATTTACGATTTTGTTTCCCGGGGGGGCTTTGCTAAATTTTGGTGGGCTTTGCCTGAAAATGTGAAAATTCTGCAAGATATTTCATATACTTTACTATAGTAAGTAAGATTTCAGGGGGGCTTAAGCCCGGAAACCCCCTAAATACGCCACTGATTATTATTATTATTATTTTATCGAGAATGTACTTCTGGGTTTCCTCCTAAAAAAATACACATACTATTTCCAACTATGGTTATCTTACTTTTTACAAATTTGTCTAATTCAATATTGTTTTAAATAGTAGTTTTCAAGCTACGAGTTCTTTGACTAACTGAATAGTGCACGCCCCTTCTGGCTCACTCGCCACTATTTAACATTAAATTTCAGATGTCTCGATATATTTGCATAAGTTTATTATTTCTAAAATAAACATTACGTACAAGGTCTATTCAAATTTATATCAAGTTTTTCTGACATGTGTATATTACGCATATCTTTCTTAATTTGCATTACTCACATTACCCCACAGAACGAACAAATTTTAGAGTTCCGGTTTGAACTTCTCTTACAATAATAAGCAAATATACGAGGAACAAATTTACCATTATTGACGATGCGGAGGGGAGGTGATTTTCTGGACTAGGAAGGAATGTGTGCGGGTGCAGAGCAGAGGTCTGCACGGGCCGGAATTCTCAGCCCGGGCCCGGCCCTTGAATTTACAATATGAGGCCCGACCCCAGTCCGAAATATGTCTTAGTATTTAGGCCCGAGCCCGGACTGAGCTCTGTGATAATCAAATGAACCCGAAATAAGTCCGAATTACAGAAACTTAATTATTAATTCAAAATTGTATTTTTATTTACGGCAATTCGAGGTTTGATTTTGCATTTGTGTTTTAAATGTCCTCCGGAAAGAAAGGTGCAATTTGTATCGTTTTACACAATATTTACAAAGTTAGGCCAGAAAAAGTCCGAGGAATATGGTTGTATATTTAAAAATTCACAGCCCGAACCCAGGGGCGTCATTTAGGGGGCAGGGAGGGGCATTTGCCCCTCTGAGTTTGAGATTTATATATATTTTATCAATAGGATAGTAGTAAGTCAGTGAAAAATGCGAAATTTTATATATATATGAAGGGGTCTTGCCCCCTCCAAGCCAAATCTGAAATAACGCTACTGCCCGAACCCCTCCCGGGCCCGAAGTGATGCATGCTTTGTAGGCCCGAGCACGTGCAGACCTCTAGTACAGAGGCATTTCAAGTGGTGTGCGACTGCCCACGGCCTTGCATCTTTAGGGACCTCGCAAAGACCAACGAGCCTAAAACGATTTGGCACTCACTTTTGTCGATGCAACAATAGAAACAAATATGAATTCGGACTTATTTACAGAAAAACAATACATAAGGCTTCAAACTAACTTTTCATCTATTCGTATATATTAGATCGTTAGCATACGCGACAGGCGGCGAGTTTATTTTAAGATTGCATATAAGTGTTTATCGTTGAGATGAATTGTTTTCAATAAATTATTTTTTATAATTAGCAATTTTTAAAAAGGGGGGCAGGAAGGACTCGTAAACCTTACTCGCCTTGCTCTGCAGATGGTATGGTCAAAATCAATAATGGATAGTGAAAGTGTAAGTGTAAAGGCTAATATGGAACAGAGAAACAAAAGAGAACTTCTTCAGAAGGGAATTGGAAGGGGCGGAGAGGGGAGGAGAGTACAATACTGTAACACATGAAATGCGTCTTGATCTGTATACTTCAACAAACTTTTCTTATTAGATTACGCAATTTCTAGTTTCTTACTCCGATTATTCAAAGTATTCAAATGTTCTCGGAGGGAGTGACCGCCCCTCCCTTTAATCCGTCCGTGGTGTCATTCAGTTTGGCTTTTCGCTACTAATTCAAAGTGCTTTCCGAAACAAGTTGTCTTCTTGTGACAGCAGGGGGTGGAAGAAACAAACAAACCGTGAAAGGAAGAAAGAAGAGGTTTTGGGCTCTTCCAGTCCAGACCATTCTAACCACTGAGAAGTGAGAATCACAACGTGATTTTTCTGGTAAGAGCGTCCTTTTAAAAGCAGCTAACAAGCAAACAGATGGTCAGCCCTCTCCCCTCTGCAGCATACTTTTTATTCTCTGTTGCCAAACTTACTGAAGAATATATTGCAATTAATCTAACGCATGTAACGTAAATAGGAGACCGTGGTTGGATTTATATGGGTCTTGTGTATTTGTATTAAAAATTTCAAGTTATTACCTGCAATACTTTGTTAGAAATTACCATATTAAATTTTACATGTTATCAAATGGAGAGTTAGAAACCTAAGCGGAGATGGTAGAAGATCCCCTTAATGCAAGGGGAAACGGGAAATCTAACGCATGTAACGTAAATTGGAGACCGTGGTTGGATTTATGTGTGTCTTCTGTATTTGTATTAAAAATTTCAAGTCATTACCTGCAATACTTTGTTAGAAATTACCATATTAAATTTTACATGTTATCAAATGGAGAGTTAGATACCTAAGCGAAGAGGTATCAGATCCCCTTAAATAATAGTAATTATATGTCTTGCTGCATAGTGAAATTTGCCTACTGCTCTTTGTTTTAAGAAGTAATTTGGTTAAAATTAACTAAATTTCACCAGTTCAAAGAGCATATTAGGATCTCAGTTTAATTCAAGAGTCCTATTTGTTGCAACAGAAGCGCTTCATGATGGTATATGTGTATGCAATTATAAAAGTTCGGTAATTAATGCACAACCAGGAGTAAACGACTAAAAGGCACATAAAGGAAATAAGTGCAGACTATTAATTTTCATGAATAAATACAACAGTTTTATTTTCGAATGCTGCTTTTTTTTTAAAAAAAAAAAAATAAACATAATATTGAAATTTCACACGTTCGAAAAAAAAACTGTTTCATTACTAGTAAAACTAACCTAATACAAAGATTTTTGTTCTTTTTCCCAATTTTTCCGGAAAGAAACAAACAAACAAACAAAAAATGGTTTACCAGCAGGTTCAAAAATCCGGAAATTTTACAACACTACTCCGGCGTGAATTTTACAACACTACAAAACAACCGAGAACTGTAATATCAGTTGTCACAAGAAACAATGTTGCCAGTTTAAAGTTCTCCGACTCTTAAAAAAAAAAACACTTTAAATTTGAAACAAGTTTACATTTACGTATTAGATTCTGTTAATTACAGTAATAGATATATGGAGCGCTTAAATTCCAGAAAATTATTTTCTGTTTTTGTGAAGTGCAAATTCATATTGAAATTGAAGTTCGTAGATTTTTACCGTTTTCGGTTTTAGCAGAGAGATAAGATGGAATATATTCTTCGTATGATGAATTAATAATTACACTGAGAAAAAAAGGACTAGGATTTCCGTGTTGATACATCGTATTTACGCGGGTGCGCTCCTTAAGTAATGTAATTTCATGTATAAAAGTACAGCAAGTGGGAACACCATGGCAAGTCTGGAGTTCGGCGTCGAACTAGACTCGCTGTGATTGGATAATTTTATTCACATGATATGTTTCGTGTTAAAAACTATTACTCTCGTAAGGTAGGGAGTCACAGATTTAGAAAGAAGCAGGAGGGAACAATCGTAGGAAGGTGGTAACAACATTATATACGTAAGTTACCACCGTCGGAATGGGTATGGCGTTAATTCTAGATTTGAAAGGGTGGTCCTACAATACAAAATTTTCGCTGGACGGTGGTGTAGACAGTACTACGGATGAAACAACATTACTTAATGAGGTGACGCTCGTAACCTGGTAAAAACAGCATTTACATGCCGACTGGAGTATGCATTTCTCTCAGTGTATATACGGTATCTTTCTATATCTATCTATCTATCTATCTATCTATCTATCTATCTATCTATCTATCTATCTATCTATCTATCTATCTAACAACTATTCGCTATTCTTGATTGTTTCTCTTTTGATAACTGTCAAGAGAAAAAGACAGTAGTCTAATTTATAGGTCTAGAACTCAAAGCAAAATCTTCAAATTTATCGTACAAGAATCGCATGTCTTTACCAATAAAGAAAATACACAGTTCCTCCCTATGAACCAACCATTTGCGTAAGAAAGCTTCAAGTCAGAATTGCGTTCCATGCTTAATATATTCTACTTGTTCTATTTTCAGATTCTTACAAAGAAATACTAACTGCTCTGCGGACTCTATGACAGCCGCTTGCACCGAACATAAGAGCTTCTTCGACAGCTATTCCAAACACATGTACGATAGCCTTCAGTGTCAGGAAGAGGAAAAGAGTTCTCAAGGTGGTGGTGTCAAATTAGCATTGTCAGTCCTACTTCTTACGATATTTCATGCATTTTATGCGATACTATGTTCGTTTTAGTATTGTATGGTATCTTCTTTAGTAAATTAATGTCTTCGTATCCAAAAGAAGAAAATAGTGTAAATAAAGTTATTCCAACATTGTGAAATGTAAATAGAGTTTAATATACGACAGTCTTAACATCACGTAATTTTAGTTCTCACACTAACGTTATTTCAGGGAATACATTGGAAGCAGTTGATGAGTCGACTAACTTATTTATTTGCATTGAGAACGAGAGTGCAAACGTTAGGAAGCTCCACAAAGCATGGCTGATAGATATGGAAAGCACAACAACGAAAGCAATGGTCATTATCAAGGGCGCCGATCCTGGAGGGCCGAGGGGGCCCCCTTATTGTATTTAAGAATATACAATATTTGGCATAATTTGAATACAATTTGTCTTAAAATCCTCATATATGCCTTCTGCATCTGAATGCCCCCCCCAAAAAAAAAAATTACAGAGAAATCGGCGCCCTTGGTCTTGATAGAACTCTATTTTTACACTTGCCAATGGTTCCAATATGATTGCCACTCTAGTGTGTTACTTCGACGTCAAGGATCTGGTGTTACCGGCTTGATTGAGGTCACGTTAAAGAACTACCTGATTAAATAATGGTATGGAATGAAATAGAAACAGCACCATGGAGGTCTTTTAATATACACTTATGTGAAAACTTTATTATAATATAGATTAAATAATATAAAATACTGTGTTGTCAATGAAAATGAACTAAAATCTAGACTCCTGTTCTCAGAGGTCTCACACATGTATACATGAAGCAAGATGTTGCATAGCGTGATAAGAGGGTGACTGTAGTGCCGAATGAATATGCTTCCTAAACACACAGAATTGAAAGGCAGAGACAAGACATACGATGTCTCTGAAAGAGCTGTTAAGATGTTAGTAACTATGACATCGCCTGAGAGAATACGAGAGATGTTCAGAAAAAAGATGGAACTTTAGCTATAAAATATGTGTTGCTGAGTTCACGTTTTAAGCACTGTCCTTCTCAAGATCGTCAAGAGAGCAACACACCGTTCCAAAAGTTTCTTCCATTTTATAGAGTCTCCAGAAACGCACTTTCTCGAATGTTGCACAGATCTCTTGTTATACTGTGGACCATGGAAATCCTCTATGGTCTGGAAATGACGTCCTTTCAAAGTGATTTTAGATTTGAAAACCGGAAAAGTCCGCTGAGACTAGGTCCAGAGAACAGGATTGATGACACATGAAAAGTTTGATATTTTGCCAGATAACTGCGAATGAGGAACCAAGTTTAAGTAGGCGCATTGGCACGGTGCACCATCCAAGTCCGGTTTTCCCATAACTCAACCTTCCTCCTGCGCACAACATTCCTCAA
The DNA here is from genome assembly GCF_964235325.1 of Thermobia domestica. Taxonomy (NCBI): domain Eukaryota; kingdom Metazoa; phylum Arthropoda; class Insecta; order Zygentoma; family Lepismatidae; genus Thermobia; species Thermobia domestica. The sequence continues at coordinate 31,163,411 of NC_137458.1, forward strand.
ACGCGCAAAAATATTCTGGTACAACTATTTGTTTACCATCTGACCTCCTGATACAAATTCATAATAAACACAACCAACATCATCTTGATTTTTTCCCTATTTATGCGTGCTTTCTTGGAGCAGGAGAACCAAATAAATTGAAAAGCATTTGGAATCTTTCTATAAATGTTTTGCCAAGTTTGTAACAACATTCCACACACACATGTTCTTCTTCAAGCTCATTCATTGTCACTTTATCATTAATGTAACGAACAGCTTGTGCACGTGCTCAGTTCAGCGGATGAAGTGCGGCGACTAACAATCACTGCGAAAGAAGAGAAATGGAAGTTTTTTTTGGTCTAAAATCGCCGCTACGTGCGCTCAGTAGGCGTAGCGCTTTCCCATTGCCGGTTGGCGTGCTATTTCAAAAATACTGTTTCTTTTAGATCACACCTGGTACTATGGTGACTTCATACGGGGAAGAGTCGTCAGGAAACTGAAAGAACCATAAAGTGTGACGATTGTGGCCTAGGAGTTTGGTATTGGATACAATATAGTTCTATGTGTATTAGGAGCATTCTGGAAGACAAGTAATATTTTAAGAAGGAGAAATATTGGTCGAGCACGGTCAACTACAGCAGAAGATTAAGCCTATATTGTGATACAGGTATGAAGGAATCGGCATCAAACACCTCTAAGAGGTTTTTCAAGTCTTCCATTCTCACAAGCCACAGCTGCACGTCGATATGGGTGGTCTCTTTGCCCGACGGCTATTACGTTGTGCTCCGTTGGTTCCTGGACATCAGTGGCACCGTTAGATCTAGAACAGAACTGAATGAAAGTACAGCTTCGTTGTCTTCTTATATAGATATCAGGTTTATCTTGAGTAGTGATTCTGGACGTGGCACAGTGTTAAATTTCAGCAATTTAGGTGGAAAAAAATTAATTTTAGTAAAGAACAGTCTGTTTGAGTTTCCAGTAATAAATATGGTAGTTCTGACACTAAAATAAGCATTTACAATAGATTTGAAGTTTAATACAAAATAAGCAATGTAATATGCTAATTACATATGTATATTGAAAATGGTGGTGAATTACACATTTGTGAGACCTTAAAGTAACCAGATTATAAAAGACTATTGAAAACAAAAACAAGTAAAAAATTAAAAAGAAACAAAAATACCTAACTGACAAAAGCAGGTACTTACATTATTCAGAATCACTGAAGTCATCTGATTTGTCTTCGGAATTGTAGTTGACGGAATTGTCTCCTTCTAAAGTCTATCCTCAATTTCTAACAACTCTTGTATATCTTGATTCATCTTCCTGTGATTTGCATGTAGGGAACTTGCTATATATGGATCTAAGGTGATAAGCAGTCGATTGATTGAGTCTGTATTTGTGTCCACTATGGAAGTTTTTCGTGTAAATCATTCTCGAAACCGTCTACTATCTTTATTTCTTGCTAGTTGGACATCTTCTGAAAATTGCTCTTTCAGGAATAGACATGTCGTAAGTATTTCTCTTCCGTGTAATAAAATTTTATGCAGGCTCATAGGGATTGGATACCAGCTGTTGGTTTGGAGGTATAGGTCCTTGATGTCTTTAGTGAATCATTGAAATTTGTCTAAATTAATTTTCCTATCATTACAATTTATGCACTCCAGGATAGAGCCTACACGCGTAATTAACTCAAGATTCACTCCATTGATTTTTGCAGGCTGCTCGGGATTCCTGAAAAATGTTTTTAGCAGTGTTGCTATCGTTTGTGTTGCGACTTTGATGCTTAGGCATATAACCTAAAATGCCTAGTTCCTTTCTTAGCTTCTCCTGAATTTCTTTCTGCTTCATGGCAATTTTGTTCTTATTTTCAGAACCCCTTGCTTGTCACGTTTTAATGTCTAGCCGGTAATAAATATGTAAAATGCATTCGAAAACTCTAATCCAAGCATGAAGAGGCGATATACTGAACGAAAGGAATTCGGTTCATACTTATCTTCTTGTGATCACATCCAACTCATTCATTTACTGGGTTTTTCCCCGCATAGGTAACACGTTTGAGTAGAAGAGCATGTGGACATAGCATTACACACTTTTCCATCCACCATAAAAATGGTTTTACGGTCACTTCCGAATAATTAAGAGTGATTTTAGTGTCGATCAGTGTACCTGTTTGCTGTTTGATCTTATCAACTTCTGTGATAACTAAGTTAGCCGATTCGTGTGAAAAAAAAAATCAATAGGGCGGCAGTACTTAGTAGAAGACGCGGCAAGATTTTGCCAGATGATCGTGTCAGAGTCGTTTGCACCACAAATTTGCAAGGGAACCATAGAAATGCTAAACATGCTTGCATCACTGAAATGTTATTTAGAGAACTTTTTTTTTGTACCGACTCTGGCCCGATCCGTCACATCCCCACTTGATGATCATGTGAAAAACAGCAATTGTAGATAGATGTAATTCCCCACCTCTTCAGTTTTACACAAGCGAGAAACTATGTGATCGATGAGCGACTGCAGAGGTACTTCCTCCGAAATTTCCGTAATAATAATGCCTTCTGGATAGCACAACTGGTTCGACTCCTTAACTTTATGATAAAGAGGATATAATTTGGAACCCTTCTTTTCGGCTTGCTCGCGAATTCGTCGATATTGACGAGTAGATAAATTAGTGTCTACCGCTAAGGCAAGTGCTTGTTCTGGTGTTAATGACGCTGGCATTTGAAGCAAGGATATTCGAGCTTTCTTAATTGTCGTTCCTCTATTCGAAGATGCAGTGGAAAGTTCTCTGACAACAGCCGCAGAATCTCGTTTGCATTCTTTTCTTAATTGTACTGTAATAGTGGTACTAAGTTCTTCAGTGTATGACTGTGTATGTTTTACTTTCATGGTTTTAGCCTTAGAACTACACACAGAAAAAGGCTTCCTTGCCCGACCAGATCCTACCGTGGATGTTCGTGATGTGCTAGGAACATCGTTGACGATGTCATTGGGAATAGTGGCGTACCCATCAAGGCACTGGGAATGGCGATGAAAAAAACGTTGCCAATGTCTTCCGACTTTCTCTCATTCGTTTTTAATTTGTTGACAAAAATTTCTGATTGTAGTGTTAAGAAAAAATATTATTATGTTCAATATCCACTCTATTGTATATTTCTTGCAAGACATAAGCAATCAAATTGTCAAACTTTGCCTCCTTTGGACTTTGAACCCATACAGAGAAAAATCCGTTCTCCAGACAGCAGTATATTGTACAAATATATGGCATCCTCTTGCTTACTATAGAAATCAGTACGGAGCATACGTTACCCTAATAGCATGTTGGTTTGCAGCAAGTCTTTCATTATATTTGATTTTAACTTGCTAGACTTTCCGTGCACTGTACACCTGCTGCAGGCTTTTTGAAAGAGTTACCCGCAAATGTCGTAATTTGATTTTCACTTGCTAGATCTTACTTACCTCGGAGGCTTGCTGGAGATTTGTAGCAAGTGTATCAGTTCTAGTTTCTACCAACAGGTGGCACAAAAGTCTAATTTTAGAAATTTCGCGCCAGGTCGCCATTTGTACAGGTGCTAAGGTAGAAGCAAGGTTCGTATATAGGTAGAAGTGGATAATTAAGATAATTACGTAAGTATCCAGATGTAGAGATAATTTATATTTTAAACGTGTATTGTTTGACTAAGTTGTTGAGAAAAATATACTGAGTATATGTTCGTATGCAGTAAATGTTCGGTTTGTAAATGGCATTCAAAATTAATCAGTTTCTACAGCACAATATGTCTTTATATACGTAAAAACACACACACATATCTTAATTATCTGATATAAGCCGTAATTCCTACTGTCTATTTTCAGCTGTTACTATGAAGTGGACAATCAGGACAAAATAAAAAAATTCAAAATAACTTATCACTGGTCCATCTCTCATTATTCGATGTTACTATATATTGGTTAATAAAGCCAATGTAAAAATATGTTTTGTAACATTGGCTACAATGTGACTTGTGTATTTAATATGTACTCGAACTCATGTTTAAATACTGTGCTACTGCAAGTGAAGATTTGCTGTGAAGTTTACTTGCATTATACCCTTGTGTACGGGAAGGTTCTAGTTTACTGGTCCCCCATATGTAGATTAGTAGCTGGGTAGGTTTTAAAGTTTATACATTTAGCTTATACAGTATTGACGAGCGAGCGTTAGCGAGTGAAGGCGGGTTAGAGCCCCGCAGGGCACGTTGTTTTCTGTCTTTATTACTGCTCAATGGGAAGGGGACCAGTAATCTAGAACCTTGCCCTTGTGTACATTGATAGTTAATTGAATACTTATGTAATTGTAGCTTTTTGATCCTGATTTCCACTTCATTAAAATCGAGAACGGGGGAAAGATACCGATGGTAATTGCAAATAATGGCTTAACTTTAATTATTCCCCTCCACTATCAAAAAATCGAAATACTTAATTCACAGAGTACTATTACCTTTTAGATGTATCCCTCCTCTATCAAACCTACGAAAAAGTTCAATAGCCTACTCAATTCACACAGTATTGCCGAGCGAACGAAGGTAGGTTAGTAGCCCCGCAACGCTCTTTGTGTTCTTGAAATTCATTACCGTGGTGGTAGTAGTAGTAGTAAGAACTCGAAATTACCATTCCTTACCTCATTTCTCCTACAAATTTTGCAGATGTCTTGTCAAAATGGAGGGGACTAACTAAAGTTAATGCAAAATAATGGAGAAGTCTAGGAACGCCCCTCCAGTTTCACTGTGCAAAAAGCTGCGGCATTACTCGAGCAGACGGCTCTACCAAATTTTCACACATTTATTGCGTTTTCCGATTTCTTCTTGAGGAGCATTCACTAAATGAGGAGCTAATGCATAAACCACGAACTAATTTGTGCTAGGTGGCCACTAAAAGCACGAATACTATCTAACCGAGTCAGGGCAGGAACGCAGCAGGGGACCCGAGCGGAGCGAGGGGTGCGTCCGTAGGGAGCAGGCGCATCAGCGACGGGGGCATACGCATAAACAAGGTAGTGGAAAAATACATAAGACATCCGAAATAATTTTAACCTTCAAAAACACTTAAATAATTGTAATAACTCTTACTTTCAAAGTGGCTTCACTGGTTTCCCGGGTACAAGTGGCCCGCTGCGAGAAGAAATTCGTTTGTTTTGAATTTTTACTTCTTTTCCACACGTCACAGAGTTGATTTTACGTTTTAACACACCATGACGCTGGAAAAACTTTATAATATGACACTTCTTATCACCCAAACGACATAAGTGTATTAACCGCCTGCCCGGAACACCGACATATATTGCCACAAAAGTGCCGAAGCCACCCTTCCCTATCCTGCTTGCTCTGGGGCGAGGAGCAAGGTACTAGAACACTCTCCCTCTCCATTGAGTTGTAATAAACGTAAAAGCAACGTGCCCTGCGGGGCTTCAAACACGCTTTCATTCGCTCGGCAATAGTGCGTGTGGATTAAGTATTGATTTGTTGTACAGAAAGCAGCGAATCTGACTCACGTGAGAGGACCAGTGTTCTAAAACCTTCCCCGAACTAAGCTTACTGAAGCTCGTAATTTGTTTGGGAACCATGGATCCGCTTCCAAATTTCCCGATCGAGTCACCATAGGAAACCGGGAAAGGGGGCATGTGTTAATTTTAGTCAAAGTTTTGAGAAAATTACCGTGCGAAATATAGAATTTGTCGTTTGTATGCTTGATAATACGTGAAGATGTATTTGTTTCATAAGTGATGATGGAATTACTTAGCGGAATGTTACAGCATCGTTGGATTGTGGGAAGTTTCCGAGCGGTACGTGCTAATATTTAAGAACGACACCGCGTTTGTTAAATCGAACAGATATTGAAGGAGGTCCAGCAAAAGGTGAACTATTTGTATTTTCCAAAATACAGGGTAAATAATCATAGTGAGTTTTTTTAGCTACAATAACTCTTATCACATCTGTTTACACAGCACATTTAAATAAATAAATAATATGGTATGTATTAGCAGGGTTTCAAAAAACCCAGCCCGGGCTTTTTTGAAAAAGCCCAACCCATCTGGGCCCATATGGGTTTTTCGGGTTTAATTGGGGTTTTTCAGGTTTTTTTCGAAATATTTCAATGTCTTTGGGCTAAAAGTGTTAAAATGTGATTTATATTTGAAGATTGTCATTGTCACAACTTGCAACAATTTTCTACTCACTGCTCTTTTGAAAAAATTGCCGTCATTTTGAAATTTTACATTAGATTCCCGAGAAAAACTGTACAGCAAATTTAGCGTAACTCGTGCTTTTACTGTCGAAATTTCAACTTAAAAGACTGAAAATTGCGCTTTGGACCGTGGATACTCGCTGTTTTGAAAAAATGGCCGCCATTTTGATATTTTACGTTGGTATACCGCCAAAATCTATGCAGGAAATTTAGTGTGTCTCGTGCTTGTACTCTGAAAATTTTAACTTAAAAGGCCGGAAGTTGTACCCTGTAGTGTGTGTGGTAGAGGCAGTCAAACGAGTTGAGTTGCTTTTGTGTTTAACGTCCCTTTCAGCAGCGAGGCTATATGAGACGGGACCTACTGATTAACATGGAATCCGAACCACATGAGCTCCCTCCGGGAACCAAACCTGGGTCTCCCACGCCGAAGACGCGTACACTAACCGCTTAGTCATGAAGGAGCTCGGCAGACAAACGAACAAATATACATCAAGTCATCCAGAAGCCTGACTGACGTTTGCCAAATATGAATACCAAAAGGGGTCTATTAATTTAAAACAAAGATACAATTCATGTTATATGAAATAAATAGATGTTTCAAAATGTTTTATATGAAATTAACATCTTCCAGCGTAAATGAACTTCCCATATTTTCTCCATGAGAATACGGACACCTCAGATCTCCCCTCAACTTTCCAACACAGTGCAATGAACTGTAGTCTGGTTATGAACAAAAGTATAATAGGCCGCCGTGGCTCAGTGGTAGAGCGTTCACCTCTGGTGCATGGGGTCTCTAGTTCGATCCCAGCTCGCGCCAAGTGAGCTTTGTGGTGGACAAACACCTTGTGCGTGTTTTTTTTGGGAATCTCACGTTTCCTCCCACTTTCTTCATTCCGTCATTTCATTCATTTCTCATCATCACCGTCACCTTGAGCATAGCAGGCATAACCGTGAGACTAAAACTAAAAGATTCAATTTATTTTTTTTTTCAAGAATATAATAAGCGAAAGTTCACTAAGCACCAGCTGCTTTTCTCTCTTCGTACCCTGCAATTAATTGTGCGGACTGAAGATGCCTAAAAACTTAAGATGTGCTATAAAAATGCTTTATAGGAAAACAATATGCAAATTATTTAAATCAGTGGTACAATCTGCCTTCAATATTCTTCGCGCGTTTAGCAATATTTATTTACATGGCTGTATTTGCCAAAATTACGTTCGTCAGTTTAATCTGATGAAAAGCTGATTTTTCTTCTTGTGTCGTGTGTAATTGTCAGGACCAGATTTACATTTTTCTAAGACCTGGACCAAAGCAGAATTCTGTAGCCTCTGAAAAATATTATAATTCTTGTTAACTTATCTAATGTGTTGCCGGAGAAAAGGTTAGTCATCTTCCCTGTGTTTGTAAATGTAGAAACACTCAAAGCCATCTCTTTTTTTTTTTTTTTTTTTAATGTTCCGGAAATTATCCGAGTTTCCATAAAATGCAATGGAAAAAGTAGCATTGCAAATTTCGCTCGCTATCAAGTCGAACAGGGTGGTGTAATAACTTCCTCGAAACTGTTACCTGCAACAGCCCACTGTTCGTTCACTAATTACAGGATTTCCAGCCAGTCAGATTTTTTTTTTTAACTTTTCGAATAAGCTGATATTGATAGCAGGAATGGAACGGAGTTAAAATACGGGGCATTTCCCTGTCACGACTAAATTTACGGGGACGCGGGACACTCGGGCCCAAAAACGGGACTGCCCCGTTTTTTACGGGACGTATGGCAGGCTTAAGCGTAAAATAACCAGTTTTATTGTTGAAGTATTCATTTCCGATCCTTCTGCGTTTAATTTCCCGAGCACTTCTTTTACGGCGTTGAACTCAGCACTTGAAATAGTAAGCGGTACATAGTCTTCGAAACCCCGAGCATTAAGCTTCTTAAATTTGACAAGAATTTTTACGCTATTGCTGGTGTTGATTCTACAGAATGCTTGTTTGAAGAGTAGCAACAAATGACTGAACTAAACTGTTATTGTTGGAGAACCAAATTTTAGTTGAAGAAACTTGTGTTTTACATCAAAAGTAAGAAATAATACTAGTAGTTTTACTAATGTATTTACATGTGTACTAATAGTACCGGCACCTATGACCTTAAACCCGTCAAACGTATGAGTGATAATGTCCCTCGGGGTCGCCAAGTCGACGAGCATACTATTCACGGAAAATATTTTCGAAAGTACAAAATCGCTTATTTTACTTCAAATAGACTATAAGCATAACCCATACATTAATTTGTTTTATAACTATCTCAAGCTAAGGTAAGTTTAAAAAAAAAAACCTTTAGTGCATTCAGAACTTTATAAAGGTCTTATGTTGAATGTTATTGTATACCTTAACATGAAAGCCTCTAATTCGCCCAAGGAAAGTCTAAAATCTGATGAAAATCACTTACAATGTGATCACCTTAGTTGTACCAACAATATACTAACAAATAGGTCAAAAACCCAGGTGGGTTTTAAAGTGGGTTTTTTCAGGTGGGCCCAACCCGAAAAAAACCACCGGGTTTTTTCGGGCTGTGCCCACTTGGGCAAACCCTGTGTATTAGTTACAAGTTTTCATCTATTTTGTCGCATAGGGTGACCCTGTCTTTCCGCCATTAATTCGATGGCATTCTTGATATGAACATACTGTTTGACAGTGACATAATCTGACGCGTTCAAGTAGTTCGGCAAGCATCGTATCGTTTGACACAGAATGGCATTCTAATATGCGTTTGTGGTTTTACAATTTATTAATATTTTATATTTTTTTTAAAAAAAAAGCTTTACTTTCATTTGAAAAGAATTAAAGGAAGTTTGAAACAAATACCTTATAACCCTCTATACTAGCACCTATCCAGAACGCGGATCCGCCTCCGCATAAACCCATCTTTTTTAAAGTTAATTTTGTGGAGTACTGTCTCATCAGACCCTTACAGGCTTATGGGATATAATACTGCCATATTCTTCTCTTAGTACTGGGCTGCGGTGGCTCAGCGATAATGTTCACCTCTTGTGCGTGGGGTCTGGTTCTATTCCAGCTTGCGTTAAGTGGGCTTTGTGGTGAACAAACACCATGTGTAAGGGTTTTCTTGATTGCAGTATATTGATTGCAATACATTAGTTCGTCCTATAATTTGAAAGTAGACAGGCAGGCAGAAGGAATTCATTTCGGAAGGTACCAAACTCTCTTGGGAAGTCTGGGTAAATTATATGTAAAATATAAGTCACCGCTAAAAGTAAACTGAATTTACAAAAAGAAAAAAAAATGGTTTGCCTTGCGTACGCTCCTGACACGTGTCAGTGTGTTACTGATCTTTTTCTTCTCTTCTAGCTTTGCTAACATGTACAGAAAGCGCTTCTTCGAGCTGAAAAGGCAAGGAAAAGCAAAACGAATTAGAATAGCAGCTAAACGTCCATCAAAAGGATATGGATCTCTTCTTGAGAATATCATTCTTCGAACAGACAATGAACAAGGTGCCGATCAAAATCAAGATCTTGGAAAAATTGATCCTATACCAATTGCAAGGGAAACAGAGGTTCAGCAAGGAAATGACCTTCCTACATATTATGGTCAGGGGCGTCATTTAGGGGGGCAGGAGGGGGCAATTGCCCCCCCAAGAGTTTCAGGAATACATATACTTTAATAGATTGCCTACTAATATACTAGTACAAAACGTGAAAGTCTTATGTCGGTGATGCTGTTGCCCCCCCCAAGCAAAGTCTGAAATGACGCCCCTGATTATGGTGTCCAACTGGAACAATCTGAAGTTGCAAATGAGCCATCCTCATCGGAAGAATCATATTCGGAAGAGTCTGAACGGGAATCCGACACTAATCAGTTTTACTCTTCCCTAAAAGACTGGGCTCTACAGTTCCAAATAACGCATGTAGCATTGTCCGCTCTACTCTGCATTTTGAGAAAACACAGATGTTTTCTTCTGCCCTCTGATGCTCGTTCTTTTCTACAAACACCGTCTTCAGTAAGTGTAGAAGTGGTAGAGCCAGGATGGTATTCACATATAGGAATTGAAGCAGGCATAAAGAAATTTTTGTCTGTATTTTCCGACGTTAAGTTGAACAATCACCTTGATCTTCTAATTGGAATTGATGGTTTGCCTTTGTTTAGTAGTAGTAGTGGTGAGTTTTGGCCTATATTGGCTTCATTCTGGAATTTACCCATCTTTGTGTTTCCAGTTGGTATTTATTTTGGACCTGGAAAACCTTGGAATTGTGAAAGTTTCTTGAAGCAATTTGTTGAAGAAGCTATCCACTTAATTAGAGATGGTGTTATTTGGAAAGATAAAGTGCTTGGTGTGACAATTAAGGGTATTTGTTGTAATGCGCCAGCCAAGTCCTTTATTTTAGGCGTGAAAGGACACACCGGCTATTATTCGTGCACAAAGTGTAGAACAGAGGGAATCTTCCTTAACAATCGAATGACTTTTCCAAACGTAGGTGCTCCAACAACACATGATGGTTTTCTGCGTAAAGATGATGATGAATTTCACGTCACTCATTCTCCATTAGTGGACATACCAAATTTAAATTTCATTACGTCATTTCCTTTGGATTATCTTCATTTGATTTGTTTAGGGGTGATGCGAACTATTTTATACGTTTGGATATTTGCTCCTGTTCCGTTAAAATTTCCAGCTCGAGTCATAAGAAACATATCGCAGAACCTAGTTGCACTTGTTCCACACATACCCTTAGAATTCTCTAGGAAACCTCGTAGTCTTGACTTGGTAAAACGTTGGAAAGCCACAGAGTTCAGGCAGTTTTTGCTTTACACAGGTCCCATAGCTCTGTTTGATCCTTTACTTGATGATTACCACTCCTGTTATGTGAACTTTATGTCTTTAAGTATTGCTATGACTATTCTTTTAAGTGCAAAATTTTGTGTGAAGCATCAGGTGTATGCTAGAGATCTGCTTAAGCTTTTCGTTGAGTCATTTGGAAATATTTACGGACAGCAATATATTACGCATAATTTCCACGGTCTCTTTCATATTGCTGATGATGTTTCGACGTTTGGAGCATTAGATTCTTGTAGTACTTTCAGATTTGAGAACTATTTATATTCTATAAAGAAACTTATTAGGAAAGGGGATAAACCTTTACAACAGGTAGTGAAGAGGCTTAGTGAACTATGTTCAACAAATATTTTGCTGCCCAAACCATCTACTCTTCCTAACTGTGAACCACAATTTTTATCGCCTCATTCTTCTGGTCCTTTACTTAAAGATTACGAGTTATCAAGGCAGTTCAAACAAGTTCGCTTTAATTCTTTTGAATTGAGGACAGAGAAGCCAAATAATTGTTGTAGCTTAATAGACAATAGCATTGTTGTTATAGAAAATTTTGTATTTTCAGAAACTCATCAACGTATGCTTATATTATGTAAGGAATTTCTTCACAAAGAAGACTTCTATTCCGAACCATTTTGTAATAGTTCCTCGTTAGGAATATATAAAGTAGATAACTTGTCCAGTTTGAAAGTCAAGACTCTGTCTGATGTGCGAGAAAAGTTAGTTTTATTGCCTTTTCGCGATAAATATGTAGTTTATCCATTGCTTCATATGACTTAAGCCATATGTACTGTTACCACTACGGATTTATTTTTTTCTTTTTTAAAATAATAATAATACAGATCTGGAAAGTTAGGAAACCAAGATTCGGTCAGGGTGGTGTATATTTATATGTCTAAACTACAGGCTGTTAGTAGGAAGAAAATAAATATCTAGAAGAAATAACAACCCAGGCATATTATGGGGTTTTGGACCCTTGTTGGATTGACAGCAAATTCTGCATATAGGTACTTATGATGATAGGGATCACTTGTCATTAGACGAAAATTTTTTGGTGAATAAAACAACAATTTTGAAAAAAAAAACGTAAAGCGAATAAAATCGTGAATAGAAATACAATTTTACCTTCCAATTATATTTCCTTTTCAATATCAAAAAATATTGCACTTATTCAGAAACTTAGGTACGCCTTTCTTATCGCTGTCATTTAAAAGTAAATCAAATTCACTTCCGTTTTCACTTAGATACCAGCTTGCAGTAGTAAATATTAATTTTACAAATTCCGTGCATTACTACCGCGAGTGACTCGGGAAGATTGATCCATCGATGCTTATGAACCATTTGACCTCGAAGGACATCGCTAGCAGTTTTAATTAAATTGAACGGACAAAAGACCGCACGAGGAGCTAGAGCTTGACATCTGGAGGACAGATGGTTGTTGGTAAGAATATAGAATCAACTTTAATGTGTTTGCGCTTAAATAGCATATCTGGTTCAGGGGAAACACGAGCTTTCACTTCAGTAATTGACTACTTGTGTGGGATTGAGGTCCTGTACCATCAAAGTGATCAATCCCCAGAAAATCGTTTCAGAAACAGTGTTTTTCTTGGTCTTAGGTTCCTATATGCAGAATTTGACGTCAATCCAGCGGGGGACTAAAACCCCCATAAGATGCCTGCAATGTCCTTCACATTGTAAGTTAAATGTTGAAACCCTGTATATTTGTACATACATTGAAGTGCATCAAGCACAGACCTCCAGCACATTTATTGCATTACCCTGGTACGCACTGTTTACCCATTCGGCCGAGACCTCTAGTTGGCAGAGTGCCAAGAAAAGTCTATCTTAATGAAAGGAATGGACTGTAAAAGAAAAGGAAGGAAGGCGAAGGAACTTCCAACCTTCTTTCTCTCGCTCCCAGAGGAGAAAACGAACACATGTCCGTACATACACATACCCATTTTTCGTAATGGACACTTCACTTCTGTCATGCGTAGAAGTGTCGAGGGACCTAATGTCCGAGGGTAAACAGTAGCCAGGATTTCGTAAAGGGGCCCTTCATTCTTCCTTATTTTTTTCCTTTTTCATTTTTGGTTTCGAAGGGGGAGGTCCGGATACCCCTCCCTTGGCTGCGTGCCTGTATTACCCATTGAAAGCATTTTGATCTGCGTAAATCAATCTTCTCTCAGTTCATTTAGTAAAAATACATGTTAATTGTATTTCGCGATTTATTTATTTATTTATTTATTTTTGATGAGCAAGTCATAGAAGCAATAGATTTCTGTGAAACTTGAAAATTCTTTCATCGGAACTTTAGATTTTTGAAAGACCATAACTTCATATCGAAAATTTTAGCGGAGTATCATTAAATATGAAAACAACATATATTGGCAGCGTGAGCTCCGGATAGACCGCATAAAATGTTTCTCTCTAGAGGAAATATTTTGTTAGTACTGTAGTTCGTGTTAGTTAAAATTAGGTGTTGTCTGCATTGCAATGCTAGTGATGTAATCTTGAAAATTGAATATTATTTGCATATCCATTAATTAAGTAGTTACTATTCGGTGTAGTTTGTTCCTGTAGAGTTGCAGTCTATGGGATGGAATGGTAATTCTGAAGAGTGGTTTGTAATCAAACACTCTAGAACGACTTTCTAGAGTTTCGTTGCTGTTGTAGAGATTAAGATGAGAATTATGTCTTCCACAATTATGAACAGAAATGCACATAACTTCCACTCTTGCAAGGAACGATTATGATGAAACTTGGCATCTTGGTAGGGTACCTGAAAAGACCTTCACACACATACTTATAGGTGCTTAATCCAGAAATGAAGGATTGAATTGAAAGTTACCATAGATCGTCTTCTGGTTTCAAACCTTCGACGGAATTTAAAAATGTAAGTACCTGTGACCATGTGGCACGTCAGATTGTATTGAAAACTAGTCAAAAATATCCTTCTGAAATTACTTGCTCTGGAACTTTTCTATAATTAGTGTTAATGACAGAAAAGCGTGGAAATTGATTTATGTGAAAACCACTGTACACAATGTGCCATGTGCCTTGTTCTAAATCATTTTAGGCAGTCGCTCTGCATGCCTCTGAAAAATCTGTATAAAATTACAACCTACATCAAAAGATGTAATTTTCAATTCAACATACACAGTTTAGTTTTTTCTTTCTTTGACAAATAAATGTTAGCGGGGCTCATTTTTCCCAACCCTTACTAAAATCTATCAAAATATTGTACTTGGCTATATGCACATATAAGTAAAAGAAAGTATGCTTGCATAAGAACGTGTAAGAGGAGTGACAAGCTAAGAACAGGTGTTTTTTATTATTATTATTGCTTTTTTTCATGAAACAATCAAGTTATGCTCACATACATGCCAATTAAGTCATTTCTTTTTTAAACTGACATGGCTATTGTTTCGTATAGATTTATAGTGGTTTTCACGTACGGTATATCATTTTCCACACTTTTGGACATTAACCATAATTATTAAAGGAAAAGTTGTAGACTAGCTAATTTCAGCACTGTATTTCTGATTAATTTTCCATACAACTTATCATGCCTTGTTAGATAGCATTTCTCCTAACGTGTCAATAATACAAATTCACTTTGATATCTAAGTCTCTCCATTTAACCCTTAAGTTATATCTACTGCTTATAGAAAAACGAAAACAAATGTGTCGATTGCTGTTTATATATGCAAATTTTAGTGTTTGAAGAAAGCAAACATAGTAACAATTTTAAGTTAAATTTTTAGGAAGTATAAAATTTGCTTTTTTTTAAAGTTACCTAAAATTTTGTTCGTAAACCCGAAAAAATCATTGAATTAAGATTTAAAATTCTGGTATACACCATTGTCACGAGGATTAAAGATAACTCCCGTTTCTGAATATCTAAATGTATTGTACAGTCAGGGACGAAAGTAACAGTCATGATTTTAGCCGTATTGCGAACTTTAACTATATTTATCATACCTCCCGAAATATTAAAAAAATATAAAATTGCTGTAAACGCCATTATGATCTTTACCTATTTTGGAAAGAGTCTACGTAATTAGATTTGATACTTATTTCGGCACTTTTTCGAAATAACGCCCTTCGAAAAAAATCAAATTTTTATTTTCCTATGACTTTGTTTTTGTTTATTAGAAATACGTCATATCGTGGTCACAGTATTCTGCACTACGTACTTCCGATGTGCATTGCCCCATCCGTTTCACTTGCATTGTTACTGTTGTAGAGGTTCCCAAAATTAGGATGTTTTTTGAATTTTTGTGATACTCTAGCATCCTTAATTTGCAACACTGAATATTAAGTGTGGTATTGTACGTTTTCGTTTTGTATATAGATTTAAAATTTGTAATAACCTGACGTAGTGCCATTTGGAAAAAATATAACTTTATGTTGGGTTGGCAACACTGTTAGTCTGGTGGTATTAGCTAGTACGTCAGACTGTGTCCCCTTGCCATTATTTTAAGGGTGCAAAATTTCAGTGCTCTTTGTGTATTAGTTTAAAAGTTAGAAAAGGGTTACAAGATAAATGGACCACCCTGTATACACGCTAGTCTTCAGCTAAGGCTCAAAACATTCTGAGAAGTCCTAACATGAGTAGTGGTTCGAATCCCACTTTAGGCTGTAGAACCCGTATCTATATAGCCTCGCTGCTGAGAAGGGACGCTAAAAGCCCTAACAAACGAAATTGCAGTCGTGAAATGTGATGTTATGCAGAATATGTTATGCGTGATACTGAATGTGGACGAAGCCGAAATGGCTTAGTTTACAATTGTGAGTTTCTGGAGTCGAATCCTCGTACCGGCCACCCAATTAAAAATAACTTTATGCTTTTCTAGTATATATAATTTTGCATTAATAGTTAGTTTTTTAATGTACCAAGCCACATTTTTAAAATACTTAACATTAACAAATATCTTAGAGAGAAAAGTTGCAGTACAATTACACTATGTTTTCATGTGTGAATTCCTTATTTAGTTTTCCTAATGTACTTGTAGGCTAAGAAGCAAGAATGGCGACGAAAGATTACGCCATTGCAAAATTTGTGGATGAAAATGATGCACCAGGAGTTGTGCCAACAAATTGGATATTCGCAAACGAAACACAATGCCTGTATCCAAATGTGAAAACGGAAGAAGCCAAGGAGCGACTGGTAAACCAAAGGGCAAACCCGGATATGTCTTGGACTGTGCACGCCATAAAAATATTGCACAAATATGGTTGGTTCATTATACATTGCATTATATTTTTATGATTCTGTTATTATTCGGTTTCATGCAACAGTTTGGTAGCATAAGAAAGTAACACGAAATATTTAAAATAAAAAGAAAACAGACTTCACAAATCAAGATATAGAGAATTTTGAAATTGGGTGTGAGTTACTACGCATATGTTGAGTTAGACAGACACCTACTTCACAATTCAGCTTAATTTTGAATTTTGAAGTCGGTTGTATTTCTGTTTAAAATTTTATTTTATCAAGTTGAATAGATAAGGAGGGAATGCAAAGAGCACAATGGTTAGCATACTCAGCTCTGGTGGTATTGATGTTAGATTTGATTTCTGTATGGATGGCCAATGCTAAAATAGTACTGCAATCTGAGAAAATAAGGTTTTAGAAAGCTAGGTAATCTAGGCATAGTCCACAGAAGAGAATGTATAACTGATGAAGGCAAGCGAAACACAATACCAGGTTGAAAATGCGTAAGTGTTGCGGTTATTTACTGTTGTAATATAGGATCCCTAGTATAATACAAAATGAATACAGCAACTACATTGTTAATGTTACTGACACATGAACTTTTATTGAGAAATTAAACATTTTGTTTGTATTTTTAAAGGCCTCCGGAATACATTCTTTTCAGCTTTGTAGTGCAGTACAGGTGAATTTCAGCCTGCAATTTGTTTGGAATTTCGGTAATTCGAGATTCCCGAAGTTTTTTCAGATACATTCCTTTAGTTAATATTTAGAGTTCGGACTTTAATTACTAAAAGGCTATAATCACATAGTTGTGGTAAAGATGCGAGTTCAGATTAAAATGCAGTCATTCAGATTGTCCTTCTAATAATAATATAAAATACTGAATTTTGTTTTAATGATAAAACTCTTTTCATTTTAATCCTGGATATCGTTAAAAAAACAATCGATATTTAAATAGCATTGATTCAAATCAAACAACCTTGTGTTCTACTAATATAATTTCTCTACTTTAGTGTGCCTTTATACGCAAGAGAATAATCATCCACATTTTAGTAATTGGTAGTTTATGTTGCTTTCCATGTTTCTTTTGCTTTTTAATTTAGACAGTGCTTTCATTTTAATGTCAAAATTGAGGGTATCTTTTGTGCCAGATGCACATTCTGACATCTGTTTATACTTATATTATTATTATTATTATTATTATTATTATTATTATTATTATTATTATTATTATTATTATTATTATTATTTAAATAGATACGTATTCTGTTGCGAGGCTTTCTTTGAGGACAGCAGAAGAAACTTCGGATTTGGCATCAGATGATGACTGTGATCGACCTCGGAAGAGAAAGCCCAAGGATGTCATCCTTCCCGGCGAGGAAGAATGTATCACTGCCACCACTCCAGTGGAAAGAAAAAGGAAGCGAGTGACCAGTTCTCCATTTCCATCCTTTCCTGCTACAACGTCATTCCTGTCTGATACAAACTCTATACAAATAAATACTGAAGAAGCATCAAAGACAGTATGTGCTACATCGTCCTCTCCAGTAACAGTATGTCATAATAGTTCATCTTCTGGTCAATGTGATTTAACTTCATCGATACTTTACTCACGCACGACTTCACCTCTCAGCAGCTTATCTACAAATACATCGTTGATGAGTACGGATTCTTCATTGATGTGTAGCTGCTCTTCTTCAGGTACTTTTTTCCTTAATAGCTAGTTTTAATTGTTTCTGTTAAGCTTGCCAACATGTATGTTAAAATACATGGGTGTTAATGTGAGGGTAACCAACTCATGATTCTAGAGATCAGAGAGAGAGAAAAATTTATTTGACACTTTTTCCATTTAAATTCTTTCCTGTGAGGGTCCGTAAAGAAACAATTTGAATTTCATTTTTTGATTTTAGACGATTTGGCTCAGATGGATAAAATGTAGGATATCGGAAAGAAATATTAATAGAGCTGTTCATTTGAAAATCTTTTCCTGAGTCCAAACTGACAAATATCGGGATCTTACCTTACACATATTTTCTATTCGACGTCTTTTCCCATATCTTACACCTTTTTCCTTTCCCATAATGTGCCAAATTTGTCATAAAACTGAAAATGGAATTCAAATTATTTACAGGGACTAAAAGAGAAAAGGGGTCATAAAGGAAAAATACCATTTTTTTCTTTTCTCTGTATACGATTCTCTGTTAACACTTGATTCCTGTTTGCTCCGTACAAACGGGGATGTTCGTTCGATAGATCGGGGTCACGTTGCGTCCTGGAAATAGGCAGCATTCACCTTCACATTGTTTTCCACCATCCAGTGTAGACCTTCCCCGCGTAACTTGATTGGGCGGCAATAATGAATCTGCTCTCGAAACTATAGACACCTTGGAAAGTTCCTTGTCTATCCTGTAACGGTACGTATTGGCTTAGATCTGTCTATGATGTGTGAGATAAATGATCACATCATTTAATGTGACCAGCCACTTTCATTTTCGCGCATGTTTCAGAGTTTGGAGTGAAGAAGTTACTTTTAAAAAGTTATGCAACCTGGAGTAATCATCACAACGTAATCGGATATACAATTCTAATTCCACTCATGACTATTCGAACTTTATGTTCTATTGTCATTTCACGGTTCGAACGACGCAAGTCATTGAAGCGTTCTATGACCGATTAGTTTCAAAAACCTGCCACTAAAGGCGCTCTGATAATTAGATAATCCGGGTTACATAACTCCTACTTTTTTATTTTATTTTATTTGTATTTATTTATTTATTTTTACAATAACTCCTCCACTCCAAACTCTAAAACATGCAACAATTTTTACTCCGCCAAGCGTTTTTCGTATAGTATAAAAATTGAACTGTTATTGTGTTTGGGAATTCTGCTGGACTTCAGTTGGTCGAATTCGACCCTTAATTGGTAATCTCTAACGGGCAAGTTTGGCTGACATATTTCTGAAGGGCCCTATTGTGTTTGCCTGGCTACAGTATCTTTATTAGCTGTTGTCACTCGGATGGTTAAGCCATTTTCCTGTCAGCTCCATTAAAATAGGCGTGGTAAAATATGGGTGAATAAGAGCCATAATGTTTTTTTCTCGTAATAACGGTTAACCTTCCGATTTTGATATGCCAAATTCCTCTAGGTGCAAATTATTTTTTTAAGGAGTGTAAGTTACGTGATGAACCGGGGATCAAACCTGGGACCTTCGAACTTACGTCCAATGTGCTACCAACTGCGCAGCCAATCGATCCACTTCTCAACCACATAACTTCCACTCTATAAAAATTTGTATACATTCTCTTTATTATTAGTTCCCTTTTTTCCCTACGTAATTACATTCACCAAGCTTTTTGTTGCTGGTGTAACTTTTATTGTAAACTAAGATTATTCTATATATGCAGTATATATATATATATATACCTTAGAAACCTAAAAAGGAACAGGGTAGTGGTAGCTCTTATAATTTTACGGAATGTATAAGCTTTGTGAACGTTACAATTTATTCAACTTTACACTGACGTAAATGAAATTACTTGTTGCAGGACATGAATCGTTTTCGAATCGACAGTGGAGTATTCTACAACAGTGGATGATAGATTTATCAAACAGTGTAAACAATCTCGATAAAAAGGTGAATAATATTCTAGGCAGTAAGGCTGTATCAGAAGAAGACGAGAATGACGACCATTTTGCTTCTTTGGGCGTGCTACCGTTGAAAACATTGGAAGACTTCCATACGTTTGAACAACAGTTGAAGGACAACTCTAAACTCAGATTGAAATTGGTAAGCAACATTTTGCTTTGAATGTAGCTGTGTGTATATTATATAGTAGTTGGAGTTTATTCTGAGATCCTAATTATACAGGTATTCACCTGTTCATAGATATGTCAGGCGTTGCTTTTTATTTTATATTTATAGGTTATACTTTTCCAGCTTGTAGTGAATGCTACTTTCTTTGATCTATGTTTTTTTATTCACTGATAGAAGTCATGGGGAACCTCCCCGATATTTCGTTCTCTCATACAGTCTGAAACTACTTGGCACATACATTATGTGCTTCCCATCTAATGCTGGATAGTAAACCGTATTCCTCAAAGTACTGTTTACGTGGGCCTGTTCGAATCAGGGGCCCATTGTGGCTCAGTAGTAGAGTGCTCACTTCTAGTTTCAAGGATCCGTGTTCGATCGCAGCCCTTGCCAACATCGTGCTCGTGGGATTTATCGGGGCTTTCCCATTTCCTTCCACTTTCTCATTCCACCATTTCTTTCATCCATCCTTTGTCGTCTCCTTCACCCTAAGCTGGCACAACCGTGGGGAGCTAAACTAAATATTTCGTTTCATTTCGCTTAATTTCTTTTTGAAGCAATGTTAGCCTTAAACCGTCGACGGAAAGTTAATTTTAAAAGGCGTGGAGCG
The DNA here is from genome assembly GCF_964235325.1 of Thermobia domestica. NCBI lineage: Eukaryota > Metazoa > Arthropoda > Insecta > Zygentoma > Lepismatidae > Thermobia > Thermobia domestica. Next base: position 31,184,088 of record NC_137458.1, read on the forward strand.
TTGGGTAATCATTCGCTAGGTTATGAGTTCTAATTACGTTTATAGTCATCCTGATTTTTTTTAAAGTTTTTTATAGTTCCACGTAGAAATTTCCGAAGTGCATCACTGAGGAGAGACGGGGGCTTAGTAAACCCAAGATTTTTTTTTGAGTTCGACAGTTTCCACTATAGCTTGAAAAACAGAAGGGCAAAGATTGGCATGTGGGAATTGTCCAATCAAATTTATTAGTGCCTAATACATTATGGAATACTTCTATCTTTCTTTTATAGATGCTAGTGATAACATGAGCAACAAGCACCATATTATTGACATAAGTATTGTATATTATTATGATAATGATGATTGTTTGAAAGTTTGCTCATGTCATGTAAGCTGCGTACTAGATTTTTACGAATAGAATTGGACCATGCTTATTTTTAGGCAAATACGATATTTTATTTCTGTAGATATTTTTAGTTTACTAGAAAGGTGAAAAGATAACTAATAGTTGAAACCTCTGTATAGTCTTTCTTAAACAGGTTAATGATCTAGCTTCTTCTGTTGCATGCTTGCAAAACCTGAAGAAGCTTATTCTGAAATAATTTCTCTATTGAAAATTTTTATTACATTACCGAGCTCCAGTTCCTTTACTGTTGCTTGAAAAGGGCAAGGAACTATCTCCGATTTTCAGTTTCTGCTGATGGCCTTCACTCGTAATGATTTTATTTGTACATCGAAAAAGAGAGAGCTTATATACCAGATGGCTCTACGAATAGATGGCCGAAACCTCTCTGTATTTTTTTTTTTAAACTTGGTTCAAAATTTCAGAGAAGGAAGCTCATAACCATGTAAAGGGTTCTATTGATTTTCCATATTCTCCATTGTTAAAATCAGTTGACTGATTCGTGATTAGCAAATAATTCAACAGTGAAATTGTTGCAGGAATGAAGAAAATAGAAAATCACAATACGCCACGCATTAAATCCTTTATGTGGATAGGAACAGCCTTCTCTGCAAGCTTATACTCTCTAGGTTTAAATTTGTAATAGCCACTTTTGTTTAATGTGAGTGGGAAAAACACGTTTTAGATGAAAAAGATAGTTCTTAATAAGACAACTTTAGTCTCTTACATGTAATATGTAAGCTTGTAGTTGCTTATTGTGAAAAATAGAAGCATTAAGTATCTGCATTTTTTCAGGTTCAAATGTTAATCAGTACTGGTGGTCGTGATGAGAAGACGCTCATCAATAACATGCTCCGACGCCTCTTACATGATGAATTGGCCCAGATGTTCACGTTAAGTGGGAGATCGACGAAGAAATTGGATAAGAAAGCGTTCATTGGGACACAAATTGGAAATATTGTATTACGTAAGTACTTTATATAAAATTTTCTTTATACTGATACCTATAAATCTCACTGCTCCGATCGGACTACCTGATGAGGTTTCCCCTTATGTCTTTAGTTCCAGCAGACGAATGATTGGATGGTAGATTCTGGGACTCTGCCTGTCCACATCCTTCCCTTCCCTTATCCCGGCCTGAGCCTTGGATGCCCAAGAGGTATAAATACATTCTTTCAAGTTTAGTTTGTGAATATGTCTAAGATTTTAAAAGGTGAGGGCAGTAAGCTATAAATAATATGGATTTTAAAATTTTTGAAAGATTTTGCGACTTTGTTATGCTATCACCCACATCGTATATTGCACCAAGACACCAACATGGCAATTCTTCATTAAGATGTCAGGTAGGTGTTGCTGAAAGAAACTGAAATAATTGCTGGGAGTAAATTAACTTTGGAACATCGGTGATTCTTGACGCTACATTCGAATTATTGAATTAGGCAGCTGTTTAGCGTAATTTTATTTTAAATAAATATTGAAATAGTTGTCATGACTTATGACTTAACCCTCGTATAAAAAGAGGTTCCATAAAAATATTAAATGTAGTTTTAAAATATTTATATAGGATTCCGCTTTACTCACCAGAAGGACGACATTTTTCAGTTTTACCTACATATTGTCTGTTTACCAGAAATGTGGAAATCTCTGCAAATTTGTGTAGCTATCAATATCGGACCTGATTTTTTAGTCGTAATTTTTAAGAAATGACAAACCTGTAAGACGAGTCCGAGTTTCTTTCAACAAAATGTGTCGTTGGAAGTTTAAATTTTTCCTATTCTTTTTTGTTACTTTATACGTAGGAGAAACTTTGGCTCTTAGAAGTTGTCTGTTGCCATTTAAAAAAGTTTTCGGGGCTAATTTACTGCTGAAATATTCGCTTGTCGCTTGCGGTGACGTTAGGGTTGGGAAGTGCTCTCTCCCATGTACAACAATGATCCGGTAACTTACCTTGATTCGAAACTTTGTTTGCCTTTAGAGGCGCGTCAATATTATCACTAACGAAGACGTAAACACATCCGCTTCTAACTCGAAAATACGAATTTGAGAGAAAAATCTATATATAAAAAAAGGTCCGATTATCGAAATTCGAGAAAAAACTTGCGAGTTTTTCTCGCTTTTAGAATTTCAAATTTGATCTTTCTTTGAAAGATAGAATCGTGGGAAGCGCTCTTATATAAATCAAATAATAAATCTTTATATACTAATGATAGTGCTCTCCACGCTTTTCACTTCGAAAGTTTTTTTTTAATTTTTATTTTATTTTGAAACTTGTTTTGCATAGTTGTTTATAAGAATTTAGATTTTAGTTCTCACAGCCAATAGAACTACATATTGTATGAATAAATTTTATATTTTTTTTTCGCGCTATATTTTACAGTTTGTAAACTCTGCAGCAATGTCCGTGGTGCTTACCTTGTATTTTTCATTTAAAATGAGAAAAATAAAGGGATGGAATTAACTCCATGTATGATATGAATAAATAATTCGAGATCTTTCTGTCCTTACGAAAAAATGTGAATATATTGATGTAGTCTTGTTCATAAAACTTCGTCTTTACCAGTGTCTTGCATTGCTGTGTATACTCAAATACATTTTTTTTAAATTATTTTTTTTCTGTTTTCAGATGCGTGTAAGAAAGTGTACATTAGGACTACTGATGAGAAAGTGAAAGAAAACATAGGCGACTGGCTGCACCAAGCTAAAACGAGGTTGACTAGGCTGTAAGTAGTATGCAATTTTATAATTGATGGGTTTGTAAATGAAAACTAGATTTTGGGTTTCGTAAAAGAAAACTAGACTGGATATTTAATAGATTTCTTAATCGCCTCAGCGAATGATAGATCCCTGTATTATAACGCAAATGCCACCTATAATGCAGCCCTTTATTACACACTTAAAGAAATCTTTAATAATTGTCAAATATCATATAAGGGTAATACGTACTACTGCTTTGTAGTAAAAGTTATGCGTTTCGCTTCTTTAAGCTGATTCGTTGAATGGCTCGAGGGCTGATTAGATACGCAGTAAATCTGTTTAAAATATTGTCGAGGACCCAAGTTTTGTCCTCGAGTGTACCAGCTAGATTCAGAAGGATGATGAAGTCGGAGTGTAGTACTGAAGTACAAGATGGTCATACAGGTGTCTTATTTAGAATTGAATTTAGAAACAAAAGTAACAAACAGGATCTCTTTTATCAATTTGTAAGAATGAAACGGAAACACACTTGAGAATAGGTGATTGTTTGAAGATAAAGAATATAGTAAGCTGACTGGACATTCATGAAGTCACGTTTAGGTTTCTTAAACTGAACATTTCAAGAATACAAGACTCGGAGAAGAAACAGTAGGTGACGAAGATAACACGCGACCGTGTTGTCCACCACAAAGAAATTATTAAAATCCCTGAAAAGGACACACAGAGGCTCATTCTGGTTCATTTTGCTCACTCTGACTCATTCTGTTCATTCGCGCTTATTTCCCTCAGTCGGATTCGGATTGTTAAGATCTCAGTCTCTACACCAAACTAAGTCTCTCTCCATATCCATTTATAACCTGTAGCAGTACAGTAAACAACTCTATTGAACCGAGTACCTCAAGGAGCGGATTCAACGTCTTTACCGCCGATGCAATGGGACAACAGACGTAGAAGATACAAAAGATGCCAGTGTTTATTAACCCTCAAGAAACCTAAACTGTGTACTGAATGTCTCATTCCTTTAAACAATTACACGTTCTAAGTCTCAGTTATTAGAAACAAGCACAGGCTTTAATCACTCACTTCTCAAACAAATCACCACAATTTAGAGAAAAAAATATCTAGCCAGAGAAAGAAAAAAGGTTTAGTTTGTATATAATATATTAGATTCGGGATAGCGTTGATAGATACTACTTATATAAGATTTAAGATATAAGGTAAAACACTGAGATAGTGATGAAGATATTGCACAAGCTGCGTGGTGGACAGTATATCGTAGTAGGCAGTATTTCTAGTAGAACACTCGAAATATAAAAGTAAAGTCCAGTAGACACTTTGATTACAGACATTGTGGAATTAATAAAGCGAAAGCTGCTTTCTAATTAATGTAATGAAATATGTAATGAATCTTCTATATATGTAAAAGAGAACGCACAAATCCTTTGTGAACTCATCACGCTAATACGGCTGAACCAATTTCTTTCATTTTTGGGGGGTTATTATGATTTGGACCCTAGATGGTTTTTATCATATCACTTTAATTTTTAATTACCAGTGTCTTGAGATAATTGACCATTCAAGTGTCCATACGTACAAATCCTTTGTTATTAGTTCATCATAGGTAAAAATAAACGTATTTATATGCAACCCGCATGACCATGTGACTCGGCGGGTTAACATAAATGACAGGCGCTATAATTTTAACATTTACTGCAATTTGAAAGCGAAAAAGTAAAAATTATCTAAGTAACAAAGTTTATTGCGTTCCGGGGTGACCGCAGCGAAGCGGGGTGAACGCTGCTAGTTTATAATATAAGAAATTGACGGTTTGCATTTCCTTTTATATTTCAGTAAGGAGAAGCAGCAAAAAGAGGAAGCAGCTGCAGTTGGTGGGGAAGAAGTGGAAGAATTAACGTAGTACTTTGAAAAGCAAACTTTGTATTACATATTTAGCCCATGGACGAAAGAAATGTTAACTAACAAGGGCGAAATATAATTAATGAAACTAAATTAAGTGTTGTTCATTTATATTATTTAGAATACTTTCCTTATAATATTGAAGTATTAATTTCTTTTATGTTTTTTTTTTAATTTCCTTTAGAATATGAATACGAACCTATAAAAGTCGAAATATTTTTAAATAGACATGAAAAAGAGCTAAAATCACCAGAAAGCTTTCCAGTTTTCACCCTCCGACGTGTGCTGTTAAGTTAAAAAAAGTATTTCTTGCTGTAACGTAAGTCTAGGGTGAGCTTTTTCAACATCAAAGGTATATTTAAAAAAAGGGGGTATTCTAGTTTCTTATTGATGCATCCATTCTCAGAAGATCAAGGTTTATGCACTAGCGTTTAGTTATAGTTTTGTCGAGGAATTCCATGTGGTTGGATATAATCAGGAAGTTTACACACATGTTAAAACTGTTTTAACGAACCACAATGCAGATACAAATAATAACTTGATTTTTCACGGTTACAGCAAAAGAATTTTTAGATTATTTTGTCACATTTTGCTGTTGCAGAATTTTAGGTCATATTGTCATTTTCTTTGATATCAATTGGATTCTTGTATGAGTGTAAGTTTGCATGCTGTACCTTCTGCAAGCGTTTCACTTCCATAAGTCATGTGTAAGTCAGCAGGCAGTGGCGAGATTAGCATTAACCTTCGCGGCCTAGACTTTCCATTGTAAAAGAAAAATGCATGTGTTACTTTCTTTTACAAATACATCACTTCGTCTCGCCAAGTGGTATATTTGTATTATAGCAAAATAATGCACTTTTCTTCTGCAATGAAAGTGCAAGCTGTACTCGCTAATGCGTCTTTCAATGTGCTATCACTAGCAGAAGACTTGCAGAGGAAGTAAAGTGCTTGCTGCAGGCTTGCTATGCTAAGTTCCACACACTTGCAGTAGACTTGCAATGTAAGTATATACCTGCAGAAGACTTACTACACTCACTTGATGAAAACCTGCTGTAGCCTTGCAATGTAAGTATATACTTGCAGAAGACTTACTACAAACTTGCTGTGGACTTGTTAGGGACTTGCAGTGCAAGTCGTATCCTTGCAGAGACTTGCTTTTAACCTACACAAACTTGCTGCCAACTTGTTGTGCACTTGCAGTGCAAGTGATATACTTGCTGAGACTTGCGTCAAACCTGGACTAGCTTGCTGGCAACTTGCTGCGCACTTGCAGTGCAAGTAGAAACTTGCTTTGCAAACTTACCATACATTTGCACTGCAGGCGTGCTGCAAGTTCGAAGAGCGTCAACTAGGAAGTTTGCATTAAACTTGCATCAAACTTGCAGACTTGCATCACAAGTCTGCTGCAAGTTTGCCAGACTTGAATTGCAAATCTGCTGCAAGTTTGTTGCAAGTCATTTTTGCTATCTGGGTATCCGCATGCTACATAGGCACTGCCCTTAGATGTTACATCGTGACGTTGCAGGATGTCTGACATCTAACAGTTTTCCGTATATCACATGAATATACTTATGTTACCTTCGTCAGCTATATTTATTTATTTACAAACATACCACTAACTAAAAATGCCGTTGCCGTTATTCCCGGGCTCGATTTCCGGCAGGGTAAGTCGGTCGAAAAGGCGTAACAGCTTTTTCAGGCCAGCAATCGTGAATGAGGTTTCTCCTGGAATTTCCTCAGGTAAATGCCGGGATGGTATCTAATTTACAGGCCCCAGGCCGCTCCTTTCCTTACCCGTTCCTTATATCCCTCCCCAGTACTCTGATTGTGAGCCCGCCGAGGGCGTCATCCTTCCAACATGACGTGCTTAAGGCCGTAGATGCCGGTAATGGCCATAACTTGTATCAATAAATAAATAAATATTGACGAGCGAGCGTTAGCAAGCAAAGTCGGTTTAGAGCGCCGCAATGCAGTTTGTACTTGTCCATTATAATTAAAAGCAAATAGTAATTGCAAAATTCTCTATTGCGCACATGACATTTCCGGTTACTCAGGCATTTCATGTCTTCCAAGGCATTTCACAAATTACTCACATATCAATTATCTTTGCGCAACATGAACTCATTCCACCTGTACACATCGTGTTTACGTAATTTATGTTCCCCGTAATCCTACATATCCCAAGAACAATATTACATATTTCTTTCGTAAATTACGCAAATTCAGACTCATAAAATAGGACAGCACCATCGTTTTCTACATACAGTAAACATTATATATATATATATATATATATATTTAGGGGAAGTCAATTGAATATGACCATAGTTAATGAAAATACTAATATATCTAAAAAGATATGTATTACAGAAAGTAAAAAGTCTCACCAAAAGAAAGCTTTATTCTTCGTCTACAAACGCTAAAAAGTACAAGGCTATACTTACTTTTGTTCGTGAGTAATAAACAGGTTAGTAAGGTAGGTACCCAGTGCCCATATTTTCAGTAGTACAAGGGTAATATGAGCACTTCATAGAACAAATATGAGCAGAATTTCTTTTCACATAACATACACAACACACACACACACATAACACATTTCACATAACACAAATTTCTTTTTTTAAATATTTTCACATAACATACAAAACTGATACAAATAATGTGCAAAAGAAGAAATAAAACTAAATTATTACAATAACAAGCAAAAATAGTTATACATACACGTAAAACACAGTTCATTTCAAGAGTTCTGTCTATTGGTTTGACGTAAACAACTAGGCACTAAATCTGCTACAACAATAACAAAGAAAGAACTTAGGACACTGAACGTTCACACAAAGGGCATGATACCAGTCTTGGCACATATCACACTTGATCCATTCTTCCCCGTTGGAGTCTTCACTAAACTTTTCTTTACAAATATGGCAAATACAATCATTCTTACATTATGTGAATAAGCCTGTCCTCTTTCGTGGCGTAGTATTTCAGGCGCTTTTTTAAAAATAGAACTATTATTTTCCACTTGAACTTTAGAATTAATTGTTTATGTTTGCTTGTTCAGCTTTTACAGGAAACCTTTCTTTTGAAGTGCCTTTAGACTGAAACTGTGTTATCAATTTCCTTGATGCAAGTTTTCATGCTTTTCCTCTATCTCTACCTTTCCTGTTGCATTGGCTCTGAATAGTAGGCAGAGAAAAAAAGTAATTTGACTATTTTCCGCGGTGTTTGAGGAACTTGCTTGATAGTGTTTCCTGAGGCGCTTGATATTCCAGGTTGAGGTTCAGTGTTTGCGAAGTAGGCAAGGTCTAGTCTTGTGGATCTATTGGTTGGTGATATGTGCACCACAGCAACACTAGATAATGTAGAAGAGCTTGTTGAAAAAGCTCCTCACGTCCATTTCTCTCATTACTTTCAAAAAATATGTGTGTCCATATTAAACTGAATTAAAAAGTTCATATTTCACCGACTACTAATGATATTTTAACGTCTTGTAGTTGGGAACTCTGTTTGTAGAAAAGAAGTGAACAGAAAACTGGCGTTATGTTCCTAGACAGAACTGATTATAAACCCTGTGACAAACTATGTACAACGCATAGATTCCAAGCTTTAGCTTATTATCCATTACTCTGATTTAACTATAGCTAAAAATTATATATATTTAAAAAATATAGAAGTACAGTGCTCTTTCACGCAGTTTTTCATTTTGATCATAAAATTACTGTTTTTATGCTTATGGAATCTACGCCTGCATCCACTTATCACATACTAATGTTATGTAGGCCTATCATTAATTTTTATACCAATTATATATTGTAAATATCCACATTTTTGGTGGCAACAAATCTTTCGCGAAGTACATAATCAAATTTCGCGTGTGGAGATGCTATGTTTTCATACAAATATACAAATATCTCTTTAAGTATATTTTTTCGTTAATGCATTATGTTTTTTTTTAACATACTTTGTTTACTGGTCTGCTACTCTAGTATAAAATTAATAAGTTGACACCAAATCCATTGCAAACACTGCTTCACTTTATATCATGTTTAGTGACATCATATTCTGTGGTGCTCTGGTTGTGTCAACCTAAGGGCTCCCTTGTATCATTGGCTAACTCTATCAAACTCACGCGTTCTGAATGATTTGATTCGTTCTTGTCTTTCGTAGTACGTTGCAACGATCATAGCAATGCATCACTTCCTATATAACTAATGGAAATTTACTTTTTCCCACAATGCAACAAAATTGATCCTGGCGCCTCTACCGGCGGCAGTTGTAATTTACTTGCATCGTCTGCTTTTACCTGCAGCGTGAACATCATGTTGCCATTCTCGATGACAGTCAGCTTGCATGAGGATAAAGCACTTCTTGTTGGTCTAGTGGATGGCGCTTGTTCTTGATGCACGTGGTCCCGAGTTCGATTTCCGTCGGAAGAACTCAAATTCTAAATGGCAAAACAAATGTATATCAGTATGGCACATTTATTGAGGGAGAGCCTTAAATGGGTAATATCTGATTTTATAAGGAGGCCACGATGGGTCAGTGGCAGAGCTCTCAGCTCTGGTAGCTCGTTCACAGCTACTAGCACCAAGTGGGTTTTGTACTGGCAAAAAAATTGTACGTGGTTTTTCTCAGAATTCTACCTCTTACTTTCTAGCATAATAACTAGAATTCCACCTCCTTCATATATAACTTGATTGATAAAGTCATGGTGGTAGCCACCAAAAAAAAAAAAAAAAAAAAAAAATCGTGAGTAGAGGTTGTGTAGAAAGACAAGGAAGTTATTACACATACGAAATAAAATATTTTTGTCATTTACTTTTAACTTCACTTTAGATGAGTTCTATCTTACTCAAAAATACTCTCGCCTCTTACATACAGCCAACGAAATACTCACCTTCCTTGCTTAATAGGACATGCATTCAAGTTATAACACATATTTTTTTCTCACTAGCAAATCACATGAAAACTATTAAACTCTTGTCACTTCTCGACGTAATCTCCCAGCAGTCGTAAACATTTTTCACAACGACGCCATGATTCCGTGGCTGCAAAGAACGTTTCTTTAGTAGACCACTGGAAAACCACTGATGCAATAGCGACACGGCTATTAAATGTGCGAGCACGGACAAGAGTGTCTTTCACCATTAGAAACAGCCAAAATTCGCTACGAGTCAGGGTAGGTGAGCACGGAGCATGACATATCATTTCGAAGTTGTTGTCATGAAGAAACTGCTGCGCCACCACAACTGACGCTTACCCAATTATTTTCATTATTATTGGTGGCGGTGAATCTCTGTGCTTTCATTGAGCAGACTGGCGTTCGTTTCAGGTTTGGAAAACAGCATCCGTGTCACATCCATAGCCACAATGGAAGAAAAGGAAGTTTTATTTATTCCATCATCATGCGTCAACATTGCCTGAAAATATGCCACGAGAGGTCTTGTGGTTGCCCGTCAGCATTCGTGGCACCCACCTGGAGGACACTTTTCGCATTTTTGGTTTTTATGCAGGTTTGTATGCACGTATGTCACATAAATGCCAGCTTTGGAGGCGATGTGTTCCACGCTCATACGGCGATCCTCCAAATCAACTTTCTGCACTCGTTCGATCATGTCGTCAGACCGGCTTGTCTTGGTTTGTTGTCATACGACAGTCTACCTTCTTTGAATTGTTGCACTCACGAATCCACATTAAACTCTTCCAAGACACCGTCATCATATGTCTCACTCAATTGGCGATGAATTTCAAGGGGTGTCACACCAGGCAAATGGAGAAAACAAATGATTACATGATGTAATGAAAACGTCACCACTTCTACGAGTATTGTTAAGTATCAAAAAAGTCATCACTCTCACCGCTGATGGTACAGTCCTGTGTCCCAAACGGTGTTACCATCTCTGCCACGTATTGACAACAAGTGCTCGCGTGTTTTGAAACGAACAGCACGTTTCTGTTACCAGTCCTCAGAAATTGTTTATAGAATCCTCTTATCGTACGAGAATGTATCAGTCACGTAAATTAGCTGCTTCCGCTGTCAGCGAAAGTACAAAAATAGGAATATGATCGTTCGAAAAATTTTCTCCTCCTTCAAGACTCCTCTGCAACTCATCGAAAACAAATTATTCTGAATGTAATGGCGGAAATATGTAGGTAACTCACCCATTAGTCCTTTTCCTTTGAGAGTAATTGACAGAGTAGAAATTTAATTCTGATACGACGGTCGTAGAGGATATCTAAATTTTAATGAATACTGATGCAAATATATGAGCCTATTTACTTAAATCCTTCAATAGTATACGGCACACACTTGATCTAGAAATCAATTAATATAGCGCGCTCAGTGCACAAGGAACCAAAACCATTTTGGACGTATCTTCTTCAAGACTTCCATCGAAGCCCCTTTAAAAGATTCTTACTCAAATATTGTAAATAACTCTTATAAATATTTTTCTTAAAGAAAAAGATGCAATAAGTTTTCCACACAGTCAGCACTCCGTAAGAACTTTCCCTTCTTTTCTATCAACTTTGGTAATTGGGCGTATTTCCCTTGTACTCTGAATGCCCCATATAATACAGGAAAAATATTATTATTATCATTATTTAAGATAGTTCAACAACATAAGAAAAAAATAATTAGCCCCCTTGCTAGTTTAGTGACTAAGCGCTCACGCCTTTGGTGCACTTTGTTCCAAGTTCGATTCCCGGTGGGAGAGCCGTTCCAATATTTGAACCCAGTACAGTCTTTTGGATTCCACCTTAATCTATAGGTCCACGTCGCGTATAACCTGGGTGCTGAAAGGGACACTAAACTCCAATCCAACCACCCAATAAATAAACAATATTTTTTCCTGTAATTACATACAAATAAAAATTGCAAAATCCAAATATACGGTGTATATTCTAATTTCACAATTATAGCAGCAACAACACAAATAATTTGCAACAGAAATAATTAGGCTTGAATGTCTTATTTATACATTATTTAACTAAGAGCCCTTTAGCACCTTATCTTATCTTATCTGTGAGACAACTCTCAAATTAAACCACACATATAAACATATACGACCATAACTGTAATTAAATTTAAGATTACTACTAAACAAAGACAAGTAAAAATAAAACAATAATTTACAGTAATAATAAATTTTTAAGATCCATAATTCTTTAAAAAAAACATGGAAATTATAGAGCAGCACAATATTTCCATTAAATGTACAATTGAAAATTATTAATTCACACACACACACACACACACACACACACTCATATATATATATATATATATATATATATATATATATATATATATATATATATATATATATGTACATAATAGTAGTCATAGAATATCTAATAGAATAGACACTACTGAATTTAAGCAAAATATTTAGAAACATAAGACAAGTATCCCAATAGAACCTACTAATGAAATTATACTAGTTTAATTGGGGTTTTGATTACCCACTTCTATCAGATTGTTTTGTATAGTCCATCAACTTTTTTTTCTTTCCTGCCCAGTGCTTTCCCGCGCCAACATTCTGTCTAATCTGGTCCTCATTTCTTAAGTTAGCGACACGGTTTCTCCTACATTAATTATTCTCCTTACAGCTAAGAATGAGTGCTATTTATTTCTGCATCATCTGACGTGAAAATCTTCAGTATAAATTCATCCATGCGTATCATATTTAAGAATAGCAAAAGTACTAATATATCAGATTTTCCTCTGATCATATCTAAATATCAACTGAGTGAGGTAAGGAAATGGCTTGCACAAATTCTCACTTTTCTTGACATAAGTAGGAATTCTCGTCAAAAGAATCCATTGTCTGCATCTGTAATATAAATTTATGCAGTGAACATAATGAAATGAAAAAAGTTTGAACATACAGTACATTTCACTATAGCTATGTATTACGAAGTTTGAAATAATATTCTACTTACGAAAATAAGCTTTCAATTTATTTTATGCAGTAAATATCGGCTTTACTTCGGAATCTGAACACCACAATATGTGGAAAAACAGATTTTGAAATCATTGACTTCAAATAAAGTAGTGCAGTACATTTTCATAGGGACCTCTGACCACGTACATTCGCGAAGTGTCCTCTCGGGATTCATCTAAAATTGATTTAAATGCAAAGTTTAAATACTAATTTTAACGGCCCATACAGGTAATTTGCGTATTTATGGGCCTTCATATATCAGGATTTCATACACTACTATAACGCTCCGCTCTCCTATGTTATTATGTTTATTTGAGTGGGATTGCAGGGACAATTTTGTTCTAGTCTCCACTTTAAAGTTCGATTTCCTCGGGAATGGTAAGGGAGTAAACGTAGCTACCGCGAAGCAAAGTACAAACGAATGCCGCCATCCGTTCCTCATTGAAATTATTTTAAATTCGAGGTGCTGGGACTACGCTTTCCTGGGCCACCTGTTTAATGTTCTATGTTCTCGGGAACGGCAGGAGAGCAAATTGAGAAACTGTGCAGCAAATGGAAGCAAATGAAGTAGAAGCTAATGCCACCATCTATTCCTCTCTACCATTGCGTGGGGGCTAGGACCATGTTGTTCTGGCTCCCCCAGTTTAAAATTCTATTTTCTCGCAAATAGGAGGGGAGCAAACGGACAAACTGCGGATCAAATGAGAGCAAAGGAAATACAAACAAATGCGACCATCTACTCCTGTCGGTGACTTTTTTAATTCGAGGGGCTGGGATCACTTTTTTCTGGCCCCTCGAAGTTCCTGGGCTCCTTTTTATTGGCCCCTCACAGTTCCGTTTTCTTAGGAACGGATGCAAACTTAGGAACTGCGAAGCAAATGGGAGCAAATGAAGTACAAGCGAATGCCACAATCCGTTCCTATCTGCTATTGATTGTGGGGCTGGAACCATGTTGTTTGCCCCCCCAACTTAAGGTTCAATTTTCTCGGGAACGGTAAGGGAGAAACGGAGCTAGTGCGGAGCAAATGGGAGCAGACGAAGTACAAACGAATGAGGCCATCTGTTCCTCTCTGTGATTGTTTTTTATTCGAGGGTCTGGAACTACCTTTTTCTGGCCCCTCAGTTTAAATTTCTATTTTTTCGGGAACGGCAAGGGAGCAAACATAGAAACTTCGGAGCAAATGGGAGCAAATGAAGTACAAACGAATGCCACCATCCGTTCCCCTCATCGATTATTTTTAGTTGGGTGGGGGGCTGGGGCGACGTTGTCCTGGCACCCCCCACTTTAAGGTTTTATTTTCCCGGGAATGGTAAGGGAGCAAACGGAGCTACTGCGGAGTGAATGGGAGAAAACGAAGTACAAACGAATGTCTACATCCGTTTCTCCCTGCTATTGGGTGGGGGGCTCGGACCATGTTGTTCTGGCCCCCCACTTTAAATTTCTATTTTCTCGGGAACGGTAAGGGAGCAAACGCAGAAACTGCGGAGCAAACGGGAGCAAACGAAGTACAAACGAATGCAACCATCTGTTCCTCTGTGTGACTGTTTTTAATTCGAGGGTTTGGGACTACCTTTTTCTGGCCCCTCAGTTTAAATTTCCATTTTCTCGGGAGCGGTAGGGGAGCAAACGTAGAAACTACGGAGCAAATGGGAGCAAACGAAGTACAAACGAATGTCACCATCCGTTTCCCTCTGCTATTGGGAGGGGGCTGGGACCATGTTGTTCTGCCCCCCCCCACTTTAAATTTCTATTTTTTCGGAAACGGTAGGGCAGCAAACGCAGAAACTGCAAAGCAAATGGGAGCAAACGAAGTACAAACGAATGCCACTATCCATTTCCCTCAGCGATTATTTTTAGTTGGGTGGGGGGCTGGGACGACGTTGTTCTGGCCCCCCCACTTTAAGGTTCCATTTTCTCGGGTTCGGTAAGGGAGCAAACGGAGCTACTGCGGAGCAAATGGGAGCAAACGAAGTACAAATGATTGAAATTGTTTTCGAAGAATTGCGTGATGGTGCGGGGCCAGGACTACGCACGCCCTTAGAAATTGTTTCTTAGGTTAGGACAGGGGCGGATCCAGAGGGGGGCGATCGGGGCGATCGCCCCCCCCCACAAGAGGAAACTTTCTTATTTTATATATAAATAAACCCATCCATAACAAGTTTGGAGCTCTTAAAAGTAGCAGTATTACCGCCGACCGCCCCCCCCAGAAGTCCGTCCTGGATCCGCCCCTGGGTTAGGAGTTGCACTTATGCGTGGAGATTTACTTTATGTACACGTCCCCTTACGGGTAGATACGTCCGGACGTACGTTATAAAAACGACTGTACAAAAAACTTAAACAAACTTCTCCTAGGCTCTCACTGAAAGCAAAAAATGCTAATTACCCAAGTGAGGGCACGATCAGAGCAGATGTACTCCCACGGAATTACGTACGTAAGGAGCAGGCGTGTCAGCGACGGAGAGTATGCACATAAACAAGAAACCCCAAAAAAACACTTAGTATCACAGTCACTCGAACCCTACTGAGGCCTATGTAATGGTTTGACACTACTGACAGTACATTTGTAACCACCACACTGGTTTCCAACGTTCTGTTCGATAATAGAAATTAATATCCTACTTTATCCTCTTTCATATGAACTCATTTGAAGTAAGGGGGGCACAATCCCATGCTATAGTTTATCATCGTATTATAGTTCATTTGGAAGCCTACTGTGAAAATTTTGGGGGGGCAGCGAAACTTTAGGCAAGGCCGGCCCCTTAGATCCCCCCTAGATAGGGGCCTGTTTTTTTTATTCATTTCGTTAAGCCACGTCAGTTTTTCAACAACACAATAATGACATACGAATGGGTTAGGTTTTATTTCGTTTACACACTCAGTACATAGGTTGGGTGCGGGGTGGCTTACCTCAACTTAACCTGTTTCTTTTCAGTTGCAGCAAAAGGAAATTGTAAAGAAAAGAAACACTATTCGGTGCAGCTGGAGAATAGTGTGTCAAATTAAAAAAAAATAAAAATTAGAATTCTTTTTGCAACTGATTCTCTAAGACGTTCTAGATTGTTACAAACCTGGCGCACGCCCAAATAGTTGAGTACAGATTGATAATAGCTTTAACAGGTATAAATCTGCGTCCTGACGTCCACTAAAAACAGCTGTCTTTAAAACACAAACCAACTTATGCTAGGTGGATACTAACGAACTCTATGGCCTACGAAACCCGGAGATTCAATGCCGCGTTCACAAAAGTTTTCCATGACTTTTTTCACTAACCAACTGGATCCAGTTTCTACTTTGTATTCCTATTTCTGGGAGATCCATCTTAATACCGTCGTCCTATCTGCGTCTATGTCATTCCAGTGGTCGTTTTCCGATCGGTCTTCCAGTTTAGACTTTGAAAGCCTTCCTACTTTCTTCCATTCTGGCCACATGACATGCGCACCTGAGCTTCCTAGATTTGATGATCCTAACAATGTTCAACGATGTAAACGATATAAATTATGAAGTTCCTCGTTATGAAATTTCCGCCATTCCCAGATCCCGTTCCTATTGGGTCTGATTACATCTTACGGAATCAGAACAGAAATACAGCTCTGGAGCCTGCATACGAACGCAAGGTTTCGTCCTTATTGAGCAGGTGGGTAGGGGACGGTAGGCATGCACGTAAACGATACTTTAAAAAATGTGTTAGGTGGACAATAAAAGTGATAATGATACCTGAGTTAGAGCGAGCACAATAGGAAGCCTGTGTGGGTCCACGTTGGTAGGGAGGAGGCGCGTACGAGACGCAGGGAATTTGCAATATCGAGGATAGTGCGGGAATCATTTGTAATGATTTCATACTAGTAACTCCATACTTGTAAACATAACATATATGCGTAAACACTTCACGTATAAAAATAAATATTACACCAGTCACGTGCACGTCAAGTTTAGACACACTTCGATCATTTATTTTAACAGTCGTAAAGCTTTTGTAACGATTTTACAATAGTAACTCTATTCTTATAAACCTAAAACACAACTGTATTACTTAATATCTAATTCTTTCGCGTGTAGAAATTTGTACTTCATAAACATGCCTTTCCACGCAGAGTATTGAATTTTACTTGTTAACTTTGGTGCAAAATGTGCTGTACTTCAACTTTAACAGCATCCACAATCGTAACATAATATTAATTTTACCCTAATATAGCTCTTGTAATGGTTTGACACTAGTGATATTAGACATGTAAGCACAAAATACTTGTTTTCTACATTGTGCAGAAACGCCTCATCAGTGGAAATGAATATTCTAGGGTGTCTTTTTTAAATATATACTCACTCATATACGGACTATTCTGCGGTACTGCCCAATCTACAACAATTTGCAAGAAACCGTTATTATTTATTTGCATATTAAGGAAAACCTAACTTTAATTTCTAAATTAAGAAATCTCAATATAATTTCGATTCTTGTTTGGAGAATACGAGTTTGGCCTCCTAGGCTTTCCATATGTAAAAAGTGGAATTGAAAACTACTTACCTTTCGTGGTCTGTAGGAATCATGAATTCTCTCCATCTTTTTGGTATATCTCACAAACAACACATTTGTTAGTATTAAGCTGTTTAAAGCAATGAAATGCCATACAGTATATATACGATAACAAAAAATAAAATAACAATTATAAATATTAAAAATCCCAGTTACAAATTTACCGCCTCCGCTTACGAAAACGATCATACAGTAATCGGTTCTCTTGTTTTCAGTAGTTTGTGCTTCATAACTGCCATGCGTGGCGGTGCCACGTCTCCTATTACGTCATTCAGTTTCAGCGATAAGAGGAGCTGAAACCTCGTAAACAATTTTACTCTATTGTTAGTTGTGCCCAACTTCCTTGAGCGTCGTCGTCACCGTCTAAACAGTTTCAGAGTACATAGACATTATATATAAGTAATATCACTTCATTCTTACTTGCGGGAAATAAAATTAAAAAAATGAAAAAGCCTGAAACAACCTTTCTACCAATCAATGCATTGAAACATATTCCCAGTACCCCCAAAATGGGTGCCCTCACAGACTATAGCAAATTCTAAACTATGTAAACAAAACACCTAACAAATCGGAGAAGATGGCGAAACACAATTCATTGAGTTTCTTCGAAACAGGCCCGTGTCCAGGTGTGTCTAGGGGGAGCCATCCCTCTAATCTTTTGCTGCCCCCCTATAATTTTCACGGTGGGCTTGCCAATGAACTATAATATGGTGATGAACTATTATATGGTTGGATGCCCCCCCCGTACATTTTGTGGCTGTCTACGGGCCTGCTTCGAAATTATTTTGTACACATACACAATGATTTTATTTCATTGTAATTGAATGTCTCGACGTACAAATTATCAGCGATTACAATATGTAAAAATGGTTTCATATACAAAAAAAAAAAAAAAACTTTCAATTACAATGAAATAAAAAATATAAAAGAAATGTTTACCATTCCTCGGTTGCATGAGTATACTTAGACCAGTGTTCGGAAGTAACGTAACGCAAGTAACGCGTTACCAGTAACGCGTTACTTTTTAAGTAACGTTTCCTAGTAACGCGTTACATTTTTTCCAAGTAACTGTAACGGTAACGCGTTACAAATTTTTAAGTAACGTACCTAGTTTGCGTTACTTTTTTCGCGTTACATTTTGGATGAGTAACTATAATATATGTATATTTTTTTCGGAAACAAATGTTTCTTTTCTGTAAGTGAATTTCTCAGAATGAAACAATCGAGCATGAACTACGTATGTCAGTGACCAACAGTCACAGACACACAGAGAAACAGATAAGTTCCTAGTGCCACTTGCTGTTTTTTTTGAAGATGAGGACAGCCTTAGGGAAATCACGTGTACTGATTGCAGGCACCTGGAAGATTTTGTCGTAGATTTTGACAGCTTCAAATCAAAACATTCAGTGAGTGAACTAGGGGAGCAATGATACCGGTAGTCTATTTTACTTTGATTGGTGTTGTTTTTATAAAGATGGAGAACGAAAATATTTTAGCGTTCGATCATTTTACTCAGCTCTTAAGAATACTTTTTTCTTAAGAGCTGAGGATGATGGTGGACAGAATTTAAAAGTAAAGTGTCTGAAGTGCCCCGGCGGAAAATATTTATCAACAACTAGGGTGCCATAATTAACGATTTATAGTAAGGGGTTAATATGAATAAACTGTGTTCTGATGAGCAGGCTTACTTTATTACTAGAAAATAATTTGCTGATGGTATGTAATATTGGAGTTCTTTCAGATCAGTTTGCTTATCCTAGAGTCCCGTTGATTATAGAGTAGTGTAATGTTTCTCTATATTATTTATTTTTAATTTTACATAACATTGTTATTATTATACTCGTATAATTAGTTTAGCAGAATAATAATAAGCAACCATTTTTTTCTAACGCTAAGGGATGAGCACGAGTCAAGCTAAAACTCGACTCGAATTCAAGTCGAATTTCGAGTCAAGTCAAGGGTAATATCCTCGAGTCGAGTTCCGAGCCGATTCAGTTTTTCGCGTCGAGTTTCGAGTCCAGTCGAGTTTGATAAATGGCTCGTTCGTTTTAAGTCGTCTTGAAATCATGGCCTGATTACACTGGAAAACGAAAGCCATGAGAAATGTAAGCTAAACAGTAATATGGAATACTTTTAGTGTTGCTCACGAGAGGGGACACTGCTTGCATCTCGTCTCGTCTCGACAGCGAGACTACAAGAGATTTTTTTATAACAAGCTCAGCTCGGCTCGGCTCAACTGAGAAGATGGCTCGAGCTGCTCGAGTCGTTGACAATTCTAAGCCCAGGCCGAACAGTTTTGAAGATATTTGGCCAGTGCCCTATAACTTTTAACAGTGTTTGGCTCGAGCCCGAATATTCAAAACCCTCAACCCAAATTCAGAAGCTCGTGAACAATGTCCTTGACTCCTAGACTTCACGGCTACCGAGGTTGGCAATCAACTAGTTTTTTAGTATTCAAATACAAACCGCCTATCTTTCTTTTTATATACAATGTTGTTATAATTAATAATAATAATAATAATAATAATAATAATAATAATAATAATAATAATGATAATAATAATAATAATAATAATAATAATAGCGATAGTAATAGTAGTACGGAAAATTGAAGCCATATTTTTTCACATTTTTAAAGTTTCGGACCTAAAAGTAACGCGTTAGTAACGCGTTACTTTCGAAGTAAAGCAACAGTTACTTTTTGGGGGAAAGTAACGCGTTACTAACGCGTTACATTTTAAGAGAAAGTAAAGTAACTTGTAACGCGTTACATTTTTACAAGTAACTTATCCAACACTGATTTAGACACAGAAAAATTTGTAAATAGTTTCAAATCTCATGAGAAGAATCCATCTACAGCACGAGATGAACTTGAAAACTATTGATTTTAATCAAGATGGTTGACATGTTCATATTTTCTGTAAAATAAAGATTGTAGGGAACCGGTCAAAACCACCACAGCCAAAACCCCCACACTCAAGAAATGTCAAAACGCCCACACGATCGGTCATAACCCCCACACAAATGGACAAATCCCCCAAACGCACGAACGGTCAAAACCCCCACAGCCAAAACCCCCACATTCAAGAAATGTCAAAACGCCCACACGATCGGTCATAACCCCCACACAAATGGACAAATCCCCCAAACGCACGAACGGTCAAAACCCCCACAGCCAAAACCCCCACACTCAAGAAATGTCAAAACGCCCACACGATCGGTCAAAACCCCCACACAAATGGACAAAACAGCCACACATAGCAACGGTCACAATCCCCACATAAATGGACAAAACCCCCACACAAATGGACAAAACTCCCACACAATCGGTCAAATCTGAAACACTCTGAAATGATCCTGGTTGTATGTCTTGCCTTTGTACTTTTTAATAACATTTTTTATTCCACTTAAACCGATGTTGCAACTATTCTTCTTGCACTGTTTTGTAATGACAGAAACACTAAGGTGGGCGTCGTAAAGAGCCGCAACAAAGACGTGTAATCACGGTATTTTCAGAGTGTGGGGGATTTGTCCGATTGTGTGGGGTTTTTGTCCATTTGTGTGGGGGTTTTGTCCATTTATGTGGAGATTGTGACCGTTGCTATGTGTGGGAGTTTTGTCCATTTGTGTGGGGGTTTTGACCGATCGTGTGGGCGTTTTGACATTTCTTGAGTGTGGGGGTTTTGACCGTTCGTGCGTTTGGGGGATTTGTCCATTTGTGTGGGGGTTATGACCGATCGTGTGGGCGTTTTGACATTTCTTGAGTGTGGGGGTTTTTGGCTGTGGGGGTTTTGACCGTTCGTGCGTTTGGGGGATTTGTCCATTTGTGTGGGGGTTATGACCGATCGTGTGGGCGTTTTGACATTTCTTGAGTGTGGGGGTTTTGGCTGTGGGGGTTTTGACCTACACCCAGATTGTAGTCCTTCAAATGTAGGATAGTTTTGAATGAAAAAATGTTAGTTTGTCCCATGTTTAAAATTTTACATACGTTATGCAAATTTGTTAGATGTTCAAAATGACGTTCAGATCCATTCAGTGTTCTGTAACACTATCTCATACATTAAATTAGCAAACTGTAATTCTTAAAAATAATAACACAGATTCACAATAGGTTTCATATTTAAATTCATTGCATTTTTACTGACTTTTTCAATAAATCTTTCCTTAGTATATTCTACTAACGATAGGTTGCATTAGTGAGTGCAAATTGACTTTACGAGGGCAGAGTATAAATACATCATAATGAGACATGGCAGAAACCTTACAATACATGAAACATGAACTGGATTAAGTACTGTATTGCCTGACCAATTTACCGGGTGAATTGGAGAGTTTAGTTTAATTTGTGAATGGGAATAGTTAAGTTTAGAAGGTGGTTGTTGTTTGTAGGATGTTTCTGATGTAAACGGCACTGATATGTAGGCGGAAGGGACTATTTGGTGGAG
The DNA here is from genome assembly GCF_964235325.1 of Thermobia domestica. Lineage (NCBI taxonomy): Eukaryota > Metazoa > Arthropoda > Insecta > Zygentoma > Lepismatidae > Thermobia > Thermobia domestica. Next base: position 31,206,004 of record NC_137458.1, read on the forward strand.
AGTACACATGTTATGATTTAGTGGTGGAAAAGGTAGTGTGGAAATGGCACGTATTTATCAAGGTTATGACACTTCTTTTTGAGATTTATACATTTATTAAATATTAAGGAGCGTGAAACCTACGCAACCTAAACTCTTAGGTGGCCGCTATGGCGATGTATTTCTCCACAGTGTGCACAAACTGCATTTTATGTTTATAAGTGGAGCGTTACTAGTATTAAACCATGACTAGCGTTATTGAAACTTGTACCATTACCAAAACCCACCTTTTTACGATACCCTCGTTTCGCGTGTACCCAAGGTTGCTGACGCGCCTGTTTCCTTTGGACGCACCCCCTCGCCGTCGCACGGGTCCATCAGTTTCGCCTTGCTTTGACTCGGTTAGATAGCATTCGTGATTTTGGGAGGCCACATACACACTGTTTATACGCAATAGTAATTTTCTATTCAAAATTGCAAAAGTTTACAATGAAGGTGACTGACTTGTAAGTCAAGATAACCTTACCTAATGTAACATAAAATAATTTAACTGAATGTAGACATTTTGGTACTTTTTTCGATTTTCGTGTTATCCGACGATACAGTACGAATGCTCACGAACTAACGTAAAACCCAAATCATCTTGTGCCACGTTGCAGGGCCGTAACTTGTGGGGGGGGGGGGGAAACTGCCCCCAGGGAAGCTCTTTGCCGTTCAAGGGGGGCCAATTTTAAGAAAAACAAATCTTACTCCACGTACGATACGAACATGAAATTATAGAAGAAGCATCAAACAGGTTCATTGCATTACATAAACAAAACAGCATACAAAATGTAAATAAAACAAAAATGAGTCGTGGGCCCATTTCAGTATAAATGTCTACTATTAGGGGCTTTATAAATAATATTTATTCGTATTTCTTCGAGATTTGTCAATATTGTCCCCTTAATTAATGTTTCATGTATGGAATGAGCTCTCAGGTGTAACCAACATTACATTCTGCTATTCACTGATGAAAGACTACCTGGTAAAAGTAGATAATCACTAATGGTTTAAATGATTTTCCAGAAACGAATTCTTTAAATATATGTGTGCCGGGTTATATTCAACCTACACGAATCAAACTATTTATGACAATGTAGAATATTTAATTTGACCACTTATAAATACGTTATTTAAAATCATGGATATAAAACCATGCAAAATATTTTCGCAAACTGGTATGGTTTTCTACTAGTTTTTGAAAACTAATTGTTCCAGTTCTCTATGAATTAATACGAGATGAATGATTAATGGTTTTATGAAATTTCAAACGAAGGAAGGAAAAGATTTATACAACTTGCACATAGGCATATAAAAGACCCCTACCCACAAAATGGCAGCCGTGTAATTCCTCGTATAATCCATATACTCTGCACAGTTTCACTGGGAAGAGCAGCTTAAACCTCTTATACTATATTATTAGTCTATGTTTAAAAACCCGTAATTTGAATTTGTTGTTTGCCGTTCATAGATGCTTCTAAGCAATGCAATAGTTGAATGAAAAACGGAACAAAATTGAAGCTAGTTGTATTTTGTTAAAATTCTTAATTTATGTGTCGCAAATATGGTCACAGTGAAGATTATAAGCTATTTGTTCATTCTTTACCTTTTACCACCTTCAGGTAAGTGATCAGATAAGGATACCTGATTTTTTAAAACCTTTTTTTACCATCACTGTTTTGCTACATTTTTCTTTGAAGTCATAGGAAAAAATTAGGTGGAAATCAAGTATAGCTAATAAATAAAAGTGGAAATAGCACGGTTAAAGTGAGTGAGAGTATATGAAAGAGGACTGTCCAAGATATTTATCTCCACTGGAGGAGCATTTCTGCATAATGTAGGAAATTAGTATTTTATGTTTACGAATGTAAAATTATGTCAAACCATGACAAGTCCTATACTATGGTTGAGATGAGTGAGTGCATTTGAAAGAGATCTATGTAACATTTATTTCGACTTAAGTTTAGAGTTGCCCTCCAGTTTCCTAAAACCTACAAAAAAGCAGTAAAAACATTAAAAGGTGCGGCTTGCGTATAGCCCGCTCCTCCCAGTTGGTTGTCACCGATACAGGAACAATCACTACTACTATTACTACTACTACTACTACTACTACTACTTATATCGAGAACAGAACCCAACCCCTGCGGGGCTTCCAACCCACTCCTACTACTACCACTACTACTACAACTATTGCTACTACCACTACTGCCACTGCTACTACTACTACTACTACTACTACCGCTGCTACTATTATTATTACTACTTATACTAAAGCTTCCTTAACACAAGATTTATTTCTTGAATCTTTATAACATGCAATTTCGATTCATTATGGACTAATATGATTCGTTAGAATCACTATGATTCGTTAAAAATCACGGGGTGGAGCGGGCTATACTCAATCCAAAGGTGGAATAGGAGTAGTAGTAGCAGTAGGAATAAGGGTAGGGGTAGTAGTAGTAGTAGGAATGGGTTAGAAGCCCGGCAGGGAATCGTTGGGTTCTGTTCTCGACACAAAATGGGCATGCTGCTGAATCAGGAAATCTTCCGCCTCTTGCAAATAGTACCAACTTCCACACATCTTTCCTCGTATTAAACATAACTTTACTACCAAACTTACACACCGAAACATCACATAAGAACTCCAAATCATAATTTCTTACCTCATTTCGTCTATAAATTTTCCATTTTTTTAAATAAAAAACGGAGGGGCAACTCTAAACTTAACCCTTAATTTCCCCCCGGAAAGTGTTTGTGCACAAAGTGCTCTAACCTATAAAAGTGCGTATGGCCACCTGCTGTGTTCCTAACCTGACTCGATTTGGTAGCATTCGTGCTCTTTAGTGGCCAATTAAAACGGGTTGGTTGATGTTTTCCGCACTGGTTAGTCTTTTTTGCACGATAGGTTTTATTGCATTTTTCCGGACTAATAATTGTAGCCGTAAATTATCACATTATTTTGGACGCATATTGTAAATCTATGAAATTATTTAGACATATGCAAATTAAAGGAGTATAAAGGGTCCAGAACACAAAATTTACAGGAGAAATGAAGATTAAGTACTTAGACGTAACAGAACGTAACCAAATCTAACCTAACCTAAAGTAACGTAAACTAAACAGAACTAACATAAACTAACCTAATATTAGTAGAAATAAGCGAAATTCTATCATTTTTTGGAAAATTATGTTGGACCCATATACTAATATAACATAAACTAACCGAGCCTAACCTAGACTTACGTAAACTACCCTAAACTAACCTAATGTGAACAGAAATTAACAAAATTGTAACATGTTTTAGAGAAAAGAGCTGGACCCCCTCTGCTAAACATAGGGCTAATTATATAACAGTGCAAAATGTCTTAGGTAAGGGTGCCGGTTCTGGGCCCCCTAATGCTGTTGTAGCTCTGTCATGTATTTTTTGAATAGAGTTCTATCGATTTTTACATTTATTTTTATTGTTGTATGTACTTTTTATGAAGATACAATATTTGGCATAATATGAATCCAATTTGTCTTAAAATCCTCATATATGCCTTCTAAGCAAATTGTCTGCAGCCAAACACACATCTCAATTCTCCTCCTTCAAAGGTACAGAGAAACTGGTGCCCTAGGAGCACAAAAATTGAAGGAAAATATATATTTTAAAAATTTGACGGCTATTCTTACTGTGCACGAAAAATCATTAGGAACACAGCATACAAAGTAAAGAATTCTTACTACAGGGTGGTCCGCAAGTGGTTGTACCCCTTTTAGTTTCAACAGTGTAGTGTTAGTTATGGTGGAATGTCTATACCCAGTTACCTTGAAGTGTTGAGAGGCATAAACATCGGTATGATCATCATCCATGTCGTAACATAGTTGAATTCTGCGGCAAGTTTTCGCACATGTTTTACGGAGATACTCCTGAATTACGAAGGTGAAGGCGTGTTCCACAGCTGTTCGTAATTCCTGCGCTGTGTTATATCGAGTGTTTCTTACTTGTTGCTTGGTGAAATCGAAGAGAGCATTGTATGCAGTCTTGGGAAGTAACGTAACGGAAGTAACGGGTTACATTTTTTCCAAAGTAACTGTAACGGTAACGCGTTACAAATTTTTAAGTAACGTACCTAGTTTGCGTTACTTTTTCGCGTTACATTTCGGATGAGTAACTACAATATATGTATATGTATATTTTTTTTGGAAACAAATGTTTCTTTCCTGTAAGTGAATTTCTCAGAATGGAACAATGGAGCATGAACGATGTCAGTGACCGACAATTCCTGCACTGTTTGCCTTTTCCCGTTTCGCCTTATGACCTCTAGCAATGAAATTAGCATGTAAAACCTGTTATCACTTTTCATCTTAATGCAAGGGGAAACGGGAAATCTCGATGTGCATTTTCCCGTTTCGCCTTACGAACTTTATGTTGGTAGGCTTGCAAATACATTCATAGATACAATTTGATTTGTTTATTTACATAACAAAATATTGTGTCACTTGCTGCTTTTGGAAAATGAGGACAGCCTCAGGGAAATCACGTGTACTGATTGCAAGCACCTGGAAGATTTTGTCTTAGATTTTGACAGCTTCAAATCAATACATTCAGTGAGTGAACTACGACTGCAATGGTACTGGTAGTCTATTTTACTTTGAATGGTGCTGTTTTATAAAGATGAAGAACGAAAATATTTTATCGTTCGAACATTTGAAAGAATACATTTTCTTAAAAGCTGAAGATAATGGTGAACAGCAGTGGCGTATTTAGGAGTGGGGCTTCCGGGCTTAAGCCCCTCCCGAAATCTTACTTACTATAGTAAAGTATATAAAATATCTTGCAGAATTTTTACATTTTCAGGCAAAGCCCCACCGAAACAAAATCATAAGTACGCCACTGCTGAACAGAATTTAAAAGTAAAGTGGTGCCGCGGCGGGAAATATTTATCAACAATTAGGGTGCCATAATGAACGACATTCAGTAAGGGTTTAATATGAATAAACGGTGTTCTGATGAGCAGGTCTACTTTATTGATGTAATGTTGATGGTATGTAATATTAGGGTTCTTTTAGATCAGTTTGCATATCCTAAAGTCCCGTTGATTATAGAGTTTGGAAAACTAGCTTTAAAAAGCATGTATCGATTTTAGAGTTATTGGCAATTTTGATTCACCCCCAGTTCATGTGTTCTCATTTCGTCAGTTGTAGTGTAATCTTTCCCTATATTCTGTACATAGCAACATTGTTATTATTATATAATTAGTTTAGCAGAATAATAATAAGCAACCATTTTTTCTAACTCATAGGGATGGACACGAGTCAAGCTAAAACTCGACTCGAATCCAAGTCGAGTCAAAAGTAATATTTTCGAGTCGAGTTCCGAACCGATTCACTGCTTTTGGCGTCGAGTTTCGAGTCTAGTCGAGTTTGATAAGTGGCTCGCTCGTTTTAACTCGTTTCGAAATCATGGGCTGATTACACTGGAAAGCGAAAACCATGAGAAATGTAAGCTAAACAGTAATATGGAATACTTTTAGTGTTGCTCACGAGAGGGAACACTGCTCGCATCTCGTCTCGTCTCGATAGCGAGACTACAAGAGATTTTTTTGTAACAAGCTTAGCTCGGCTCGGCTTAACTAAGCTGATGGCTCGAGCCGGCTCGCTTGGCGTGAATCATCGGCTCGAGCTGGCTTGGTTGGGATAAGCCATCTGCTCGGTTCGACTCAACTGAGCGAACGGCTCTAGCCGACTCGGTTGGGTGAGTTGTTGGCTTAGCTCACTTCTCGGTTTGAGTCGATAGTGAATGAGCTGTGAGCCGATCTGCTCGAGTAGTTGACAATTCTAAACCCGGGCCGAGCAGTTTTGAAGATATTTGGCCAGTGCCCTATAACTTTTATCAACGTTTGGCTCGAGCCCGAATACTCAACCTAGACCCTCAACCCAAATTCAGTAGCTCGTGAACAATGTCCTTTACTCCTAGACTTCACGGCTACCGAGGTCGGCAATCAACTACTTTTTTAGTATTCATATATAAACCGCCTATCTTTCATGTTTATACAGTGTTGTTATAATAATAATAATAATATGTAGTAGTAGTAGTACCATTGATAATAATTATAGTGTCTATGTAAGATACTTGAAGAGAGTACTCGATACTATACATCAGATTTGACTCGACTCGAAACTCGACCCGAATGCGAGTCGAGTTGGAGGAAATTTTTCAAGCCGAGTTCTCGGGTCGAGCTCAAAGATGTCTGTTTCTAGTCGAATCGAGTTTCAAAGAAAACTTGCTCGAGTTCACTCGTGCCCATCCCTACGAGCAGTGTGCGAATTAGATAATCTATATTGGGGGGGGATAAAATTAGGCCAAAGGACATAGTCTGAAGGTTCAAATTTCAAAATGAGACAATAAATGCCTTACCCCCCATATATATATATATATATATATATATATATATATAACATGTGTGTGTGTGTGACATCTGTAATAAATAAGAGATTTATTAATTTAATAAATCTACCGACAATAACTATGCACATATATATTGTCTGCAATACACACACCCCACTAAACCTTTCTGAACGTGTTTTAATGTTGTACTCACTCTTGTCCTTGTAGCTCTCTAAGGTTTATTTAGTTAATAATTCGCCTCGAGCGATAGCCATGATCACAAGCATATGTTAATTTTTCCACTCATATTGAAAGCTTCCACTTTGCATTAATACCTACAGGTTGCGAAAAGAAACCTACTTCAGTCTTGTGAAAACCACTAAAATTATCAGTTAAACCGGACATTTTTTTTTAAGAAAATCTAGATATTAGCCTATCAAATAAGAAATGGATTGTTGCTGGTCCTGATTTCTCACATCAAGGTCAAATCTAAGGCCAAATATTTAAAATCTCTCAATTCAAATTTCGAGCTTGTGCTTCTACTTTCCGCTAAATCTGTGCTCATCACGACTTTTTTTCTCCAAATATCGATTCCGTGATGGGCACGGAAAGTCAACACTTAAAAATTACTTTACTGTTAGGTTGAAGATGAGTTGATTCACTATGGGCTACGTTATTCAAATAAAGTAAAACATTACACTGAAGTTTTTCAGACAACATTAATTGCGTGGACAGGAAACTGTACAGCGAAAAAATGGAAAAATGAAGGGTTAACTTTAAAAAAAAACCCGCTTCAGTTCAAATGCTTATACAGACACGGACAATGACACGGAGAACCAGTCGTATTAACAAATGCTGTCGCGTATTCACCTAAAAATCACCTTCATTAACATGTTTGCTCACTAGGAGCGTATCACCCAGCGTGTACGTTAACATATACTTACGAGAGAATACCTATATCTCAGATTTTAAGTACAGTTTCAAAAGTTCATTTCCGTAAACTGTAAAAGCAGTGATTACTATGCTAATTATCACAAATTAAATGCAACTTTTGAGTTGCATACACACAACCTACAAGGGAATGAAGACCATGTGCTAACAAAGAGTACACTGGAAAATGAAATAACTTGTTATAACAAAAATTAAAATAAGATGATAATCGATACAAATATAGAGGATAATATGACATATCTGAACTTCAAGTATGGTAGAAGAAGCTATTTGTTTACTTCTTCTTGCCAAACCGCTAATAACATTTATAAATCCATATGTGGCTTTGTTATACGCAATTAGTGCATTCAAATTCACAAACGATGACGAACTGAAGGGTACGAAGGTACAGTTGCAAGTAACAACCGTAGTCATAATAATATAGTTCTACTAAACAACGTTGAAAATAGTGGGTAATTAGGTGGTAAGTAGAAATGACCAAAACTGAACAGTTTACATCGATCATTTCGAAATACAGCCAGAAGATTAAATTTACAAGAAATAACAAAAATCAGTGAAATTTGGAGTTATACTAAGCATAGTTTGAGGGGGAAAGCGAGCATCCCCGGTGGGAATATTTCAGCTGACTTCTTTTGGGGGGAACAAAATGTGATTGAGGGGGAAAATCCCCCTCATCCCCCCCGGTAATTCGCACCCTGCCTACGAGTAACGCAGTGTGACATTTTAGTCAATGTTACATTACATTAAAATATTCATATAGTTGTCAAGTAAAAATTTGTCCTTGCATTTACAAAAATCGATTCAGAACATGCAATAATAATAATAATAATAATAATAATAATAATAATAATAATAATAATAATAATAATAATAATAATAATAATAATAATAATAATAATAATAATAGCGGTAGTAATAGCAGTACGGAAAACTGAAGTAATAAGATTTTTTCCACATATTCAAAGTTTCGGACCTAAAAGTAACGCGTTACTTTCGAAGCAAAGTAACAGTTACTTTTTTGAGGCAAGTAACGCGTTACTAACGTGTTACATTTTAAGAGAAAGTAAAGTAAGTTGTAACGCGTTACATTTTTACAAGTAACTTACCCAACACTGATTGTATGGTGTCTCAGATCGGTTCTTGGAGGCCAGGCAAAGGAAGCTGGTGAAGATACCCAACCTCTTCCAATTCAGTTTACTCCCTCACTGCTAGAGATGGGCATGATCTAACGACCGTAGTCGATTCGTTCGATTTTTCTCATAGTTCGAACGAATCGATTATTAGTTCATAGTTCGGACGATTCGTTCAGATGTTCACAAAAGTGTAGTCGACGAAATTTTTTCTACTATTCATATGTTCGTTCATATAAACGTTCATTCCTAAATGAACAAATCGTTCGAACGGCTTCTTGTAGAAGAAGAAAAAGACATCAACTCTCTGTAACTGAACTGTGGTTCGTTCAGCACGTTCTCCTTGCATGTGAATAGGCGGAGCTTAGTAGAAGAGGGAGAAAGTCAATGCAATTCTCATTTTGAACACAGCGCGGGGAGTTCTCGATCAGAGTTTTTTTTTTTTTCATTTGGTCCTTGTAATCGCGAGCCCGTCTGCCCCTGTCCCTGTCTTTCTGTTATACTTGCCTGCAAAGAGGAACAGGGAGGGAGGGAGACAAGCAAAATAAATGTGAAGAGTGTCATAAATGGGAGAATAAAATACACCATTCTTTAGCAAGCGTTTGCCTCTTCTTATGTTGAAACCAAACCACGCTCAAAACAAAACCATCTACAGTAATGAAATAAAACATTTCTAACTTAGAAGTGAACTCTGTATTAAATAATGTAATGTATAATTTCTAAGTATATTGTTGTATTAATTTACAACGGTGGAAAGTCAAAAGCCATTTTTTTTAAATTATACTTCAACATTTTTGCAAAACAATTTTAAAAATTCTAAACCACTTCTAAGTATGAATAAGAACAATACCATCTCCCATTTAGCTCAGTTTGAGCAGCATCGACAATAGTGATGCCACGAAACAAGATTTTAGGCTGTCTCGGCACTTCTCTTGAAAACGCTGTCTCGTTTCGAAAATTATTATGTCTCGTTTTGTGGCACTGCCATCACTAACCTACAAGAAATCATGTTATGGTACTAGAATGCACACAAAACAAAATTTCTCGATTTTATTGTATTTGATAGGTGATAATTTTTGAGATTGGGAATTTTCTCGAAAACGATTTTATTATTTTTTTTTAAATAAATAACAGTTTGCTGAAGATACTTGAATATCAATTAGCTGTAATGTGAAAATTAATGATGCAGTGGCGCGACAGGATTTCTTTTTGGCAGGGCTCCGAGAATGGTTCGGAGTACGTAATGCAAATGTTTCTGTGTGTTTGTTCCTGCAATTAACTGAGTTTCTTAAAAATTATAAGTTCTGAGGGAGGTCCGGACAGACGTATGCCTTAAATTGAAAAAAATAAAAATCTGACTCAATTTGTATGGTAAACTTAATGCAATACATTTGACACCAAGTGACACGATGTATTTGTACATTAAACATATTTATATTGGTTATTTATGTTGTCCAAACAACGCATTTTATAATTTAAAAGGTACCGGATAGTATAAAAGTTAGTGTCGGTTATATTAATTGCAAACATTCATATTTTCAATTATTATATGCTGTGAAAATAAATAAATCATAAAGTAGGCCACTTACCTAAGGCTTCTTTTTCCATGCAGAATCTTAAGAGCGTCTACACAGAGAAAAATTGTGACGTTCATTCACATGTTTGACTTATAAATACACGTAACTGTAGAAGAAATATATGTAAAATGGAATGTGATGTATAAATATGGTTTGCTGGGAAAAAATGGATGTAATTTTGTTACATTTAAACACCAAGAAGTAAAGTTTAAATGTAACAACCTCGCCTTAAGAGGGACGACAATGTAAGAATATTTTGTGTGTCACGCCGTTGCATTTACGGTGACGTATAAAATTTTATAAATCGCGTGTCGTTACGTTGAAATGTTCGCTAAAATCCGAAAGAAGTCGATCAAACCCGAACGGGAGCCATTTTTATTTCATGAAATTATTTAATGTTGTTCAGGGAAATCTAAAGTTGTGTGAAAACAAGTCGGCATCATGGACTCCGACGTGGACGCAAGAGGTGTAAAAAGAGGAAGATGCAATGAAGAAACTTGGCACTGAGATTATTACACGAGAGAAGAATCTAAAGGGTGGTGTGAATATTGTGACCGGCCTCCAACAAAACACGCAAGGATTGGACAAGGTACAGTATGTGGAAATAACGTATGATATACATTAAGTTTGTTAGAAATAATGATGGAAAGCATGTAGGAATGCTCTTTTGATTCTTCCCAGAAGATGAATCATTACGTTCAGTACATTATTTCGGAATACACACTTTTCACACTCTTTTGATGGATGACATTCTTGTATTATTAAAAAAAAAATCTCTAATATAAGTTTTTAGATACTACTTGAACATAGCAAACAAGAATGGTTTGGTTGTCCTCTAAGGGCAAGGTTCTAGATTACTGGTCCCCCTTCCCATGGAACTTTAATAAAGACGTTAAACAAGGCGTGCAGGTTTACTTTTGGCGCACCACTAGAAAGACGGGTTGGAAAGTTATAAGGTGCTGGTTTACTCTTGGCACCCACATTGTGAAAGATTTACAGTCCAAATTCAAAACTTTGCATATTTATGTGAAACACATATTCATAGAAGACATATTTATATAAAACAAATTTCTGCAGGCCATAAAATTAAATGCAAAGCAATGTTGTTTTGTGTCTTTATTACAGCTAAATGGATATGGGAACCTGTGTTCTAGAAGAGTTCACTCGATCAGACGGCTCTACCAAAAACAAAATTTATAGGTAAAATACAATGACAAACGCATTTCGTAAAAGAAGTAGATTGTGAATATACTGTAAGTAATTTCTGTCATTAGATATATTGAAATACATTTTGAATGGCAGTGAACGTATTCTAAGTGGAAATAATCTGGTGGAAAGGTGGAAATAATCTGTTCGTGTTAGGAATGGACATTTGCGATGGGTATAATGTAAGCATACGATTTTATTACAAATAATTGTGTGATAAAGAGCGTCATATTATAAAGTTTTTGAAGCGTCATGTTATGTTGAAACGTAAAATCAACTATGCGAAGTGTGGAAAAGAAATGAAAATTCAAAACAGACTAATTTCTCCTCGCAGCGGGCCATTTGTACCCGGAAAACCAGTGAAACCATTTTGAAAGTAAGAATTGTTACGATTATTTAAGTGTTTTTCAAGGTGAAAATTATTGGGGATTTTTTATGTATTTTCCACTATCCTTCTTTATGCGTATGCCCCCCGTCGCTGACGCGCCTGGTCCCTACGAAAGCACCCCCTCGCTCCGCTTGGGCCCCGTGCTGCGTTCCTGCTCTGACTCGGTTAGATAGCATTCGTGCTTTTACTGGCCACGTAGCAGGAGTTGGTTCGTGGTTTATGCATTAGCTCCGCATTTAGTGCATGCTCTGCAAGAAATCAGAAAATGCAATAAATGTGTGAAAATTTGGTAGAGCCGTCTGCTCGATTAATAAGTTCTAGAGCCCTGCCAAAGTAATGCACATGTATTTTAGGTTTACTAGTATACGGTTTCAAGTGTACAAGTGCTTTACGATAGATGAAATAAGTGAATGCATATGAAAGACCGTCGCTGATCCGCTTGCTCCCTTCGTTCGCCACCCTGTCGCTTACGCACGGGCCTGCAGTTTCGCCCTACTCAGACTCGGTTAGATTGCATTCGTGCTATTGAGTGGCGACCAAGCAGAGAATTTGTGTTTTTTCATTTTTGTTTTTGTCATATATCCGGACTATGTAGGCCTATATACAGGGAGGTACGCAGGGGACGGGGACCTGGGGGTTAGGACCCCCCCCCCGAAATTTCGACTTTTTTAAAATTTAGAATAATTTTAGGGGCAATTTTAGGAATTTTAATATAAAATACTTTCATATTTAGTTTCGACCCCCCGAATTAAATTCCTGGGTACGCTACTGGCTATATATAAGAAAATCATTAAAGAAAATAAGGCCATAATTTTTCAACCATTAGGCCTACTTCTGATGACCCCCTTAAATTTTCTCTACGAGTATGCCAAGTGAGATATTTTCATGTCGCCTAGCGCAAACCATTTAGAAGAAAATAGGGAAGAAATTAGTAGGCCTAAAAGAATAATAATTCTTTCACTAATTTCCTTCGTATTGTTCCCTAAAAGGTTTCCACATGAAAATATCTCACTTGACATAGATAAAATTCAAGGGAACCACAAAAAGTAACTGTTGAAAAATTACAATTCTTTTGCGATTTGCGTCTAAATACGGCCTTTGGATGTGTACCATAAAAACTATAGTGCGAAAAATAAACTAACCGGTGATAGGTAGCCACTAGAAAGCACGAATGTTATCTAACCGAGTCAGAGTAAGACGAAACTTGTGGGGCTGCGCAGGAATGCGTCCGAAGGGAACAGGCGCGTCAGTGATAGTGGGTATGCGCGCAAGCGAGGTTATTCCTTCGTGCATACAACGTGCTTATGGACCGTATTACAGGATCTTTAGTTCTTCATTCATGTCACCTTAGTATTGATATATTGCCAAAGCGTGGAACGCCTCCTGTTACAGAGGTCAAAAATTTTCTTCAGACTCTCCTAATCCCTCTACTCGTTTCAAAATTGACATAACATTTCTCGGCATTTTCTATGTTCTATCTTCGCATTTTGCCCTCACTTATTTCCCACCCTGTATACGGTATGCCACTAAACTCTTTTTCTCTGTTTCTTTTGGTGCTGAATCCAGTGCTAACAATCATTTTCAACAATTGAATTTACAAAATTGGAATGGTCCCTTGTTAGGTATGGCCTCTCAGTTTTATTGTATTAAAATAAGTGTACCAATTATTGTGGTGAGAGCCATTATTTTGAAATTTAGACATATAATATTGACAGGTGTAATGCTCTATTTTTCCTGATTTTTTATAGATGTGAAAGTGACTCATTAGAAATGGATATTATGTCATTTTATGCCCACAAAAAAAAAAAAAAAAACTAGTCCTGACTAGCACTCACCCCTAAAGTTTAACGTCGCGGACTCACTTGTCAACAAGAACGTGAACAAGGCATGTTCGGTATGCTGCAGTTTTGTCAAGTAGTATTACCCCAAGTTTGTGTTAACTCATGTTGATAAAGGGGCCGCGTGGGCGCATTGGTTGGAACACCCACCTCTGGTGCGTGGGATCCTTGGTTCAAACTCGGCTCATGCCATGTGGACCTTCTGATGGATAAACACAGTGTGCGTAGGTTTTCTTGCGTTTCTTCCGTTTCCTCCCACTTTCTTCATTCCACCAATCGGCCTGGCACGTTGCCATTAGGTGTTAAGTTTTAATAATCACGAAGATCCATGCCCCACTGGCAGCCTGAAGTCTCAGGCACCTCGATCATCCGCTCTATTATTGTTCGCTTTATGAGTAACAGCACTAATTAGTTTCTCACAAAAGTTGTCAGGCCTTTCAAAAAACATGGATGGCGATATTTCAGACGTTGTTCGGTAGTCCAATTTTAGAAGTTTTTCCCAGTCCTACCAGGTTAATGCTGATGGCATCTAATAAGGCCGTGGCCGAGTTCGTCTTAATTTTTGTCGAAGCCTTTCCTGCTCTCCAGTCATCGTGACAAATAGGCGGATGGTAAACTAAATTTAAAACAAAACTATTCATGTTAAACAATGCTATAAATGTTCATTTAAAAGAGTCAAGGTTAATTTTCTGGGTCCTTTTATAGTTGCATGCACAACATTCCAGCACGTAATGGATAAGACTTGAGATTAATGACAAACCCACTGCGAGTCTAGCTTACTCACAAGTGAGTGTCGTAGCCAAATCCTTCCCAAGCAACCATCTTCTGTGTAAAAATGGGAGGATCAGCCTCCAAAAGAAGTTAAAGCCTGCATTTAAGATACCATTTCAGCATTAGGCTGTTGTGACTGATGAAATACGGACCTCAAACACTTTTCTTCAAAAAAAAAAAAAAAAAAAAAAAAGTGTCTTATATCTTAGACTTAATTTTAAATCTGAAAAGGCTGTACAAAATTTAGGTACTGATTTTTTTTTTTTTTTTTTTTTTTTTTGTCAGATACAGCTGGAAGCTGGACACGAGGTGTGGTACAAACAGTTGGAGAAGTACCTACAGAAAGCAGTCTTTCCCACAGAGAAGACCGAGATGCACATTCTGAGCAAGAAACTGTACACGTCAAAAGTACAGCCTTTTATTTTGAGCACCCCCCTAAGTAAAAATTTCTGGCGTACTTACTGCAATAAAATCAAAAAAAGGAAAAGCGATTGACAAATCGAAAACAATTGTTTATTACGTCTAGTATAACGAAGAAGCCGACTTATAAGCACATTCATGATATCAGAAATATTAAGCATTCTGCAGGAGAATCTATCAAAATTTATTTTGCAAATATTTTGCAAAGGAAGAAAACTATTGAAATTTGTGAAATTAAAAGAAACTTAACTGACATTCTTACACGTGAACATGAGTACGTCACAAAGTACTTGTTCATGCAGTTTTCCAAAAGATTTTCCAAACACCAATCCACATTAAAAAAAAAAAAAAAAAAAAAAAAAAAAAAAAAAAAAAAAGACTTTTGATTTGTTATTTTGAAGTCCCGTTTCCGTCCCGTCCGGTTTCAACAACAAGACTATATGAGACTTGTATACAGTGGCGTAACAAGATGGGGGTTGGAGAGGGCATTGCCCTTCCTCAAATTCTGGAAGAAGATATTGGGAGACGTCGAAGGCGTATAAGGTTTATTCTACCTAATTTTACATCAGACTCAGGGGTGAAAACTTTTCTGAAAACTTGAGTACGAAAACAGTGCTGTGTATACACTACAAAGCTTTCGACAAAATGTAGTGTTCTGTATTATTATAATCAATGGACACTTTTCCTGTTATTTTGACGCCCTCGATTGTCTAGGAGCGTCTTTAATAAAATAAGGAATGCTACATATTGCAGTAACGGTAAGCTGTAAATTAATTCTTTATTCCTTTGTCTGTCCTGATTGTCGGAATTGCCTCGTTATTGGTGGCGGGGGGCTCTATTGAGAAAGGAATTAAATAAATATTCTTGTCCCCTCCTATATTTTAACTTTTGTTATGCAGTTGCGTGAACACACAGTTTATAATGGGATCCAAAGCATCTTCGTTCAAACTCTCCCTATGCATTGAGTAAAATCCGTTCTCCAGACAGCAGTATATTGTACAAATATATGGAATTCTCTTGCATACTACAGAAATCAGTACGGAGCATACGTTATCCCTATGCTACATAGTCACTGCCCTTAGATGTTACAGCACGTCGTTGCAGGATGTCTGATATCTAACAGTCTTCATTATGTTATATACATATATGCATGTTACCTTCGTCAGCTACCGTATATGTTATATACGTCCATTTGTATGTGAGATCCTGACCGCCTATATTGTTTCATACGGAAAGTATGTACAGATGAAACATTTATACAGAAAGTATTATAAAACATGCTTTTTCCGTTATACGTTTGCTGTACGTTAAGTCCATAAACTACAAATGTAACATACGATTTTACGTACGCCACATACAATTTTTTTTTTCTGTGTGGGAATCGAACTGGGACTGCGTGTGCTGAAGGTGTTAGCTTTTAAATGCTGAGACTTTTTCTTTAAGGGTTTTCAAAAGTTTTATTGAAAAATCCAAAGCAGACGACCTAATAGTGTCAGACCATACGCATCGTTAGGTTTTTAATTTTGTGGGAATGCATAGAGCTTATTAAATTTCATTGTCAAATAAAGGCCAACTTTCTTCCGTATATTCTGAGTCATCTTTAAATATCGTGTATCTTTTATTTCCATGATATAGTTCTTGGAACAGGAGATATTTTCCAGAAGTGTAAATGGGGCTTAGAGTAGGTCCCCATTTTTGAGCGAAGTAGCTAACCACTGATGCTAGATGTGAAATTATTTAAAAATTAAAAGTATCTAACATATAGTGATTTTTTTTTTTTTTTTTTTTTTGTAATTTACATTTTCATTACTTTTCCCAGATTATGTGGCTCTTCAAATGGGCTATAAAACCAGCACGAAACTCGTTTTTTTTTCTTAATGATAAAAAAAGAGTATTGGAAATAGAAGACTACCGAAAATCCCTCCTTTATGAGATGTAAAACAATAGTATAGAAATAGTAGTGATTTTTAAAATTATTTTCCTCAATTTTTTAAATTCCTGGAGGACCTATGTTACTAGTACAAATATAATTTGTATGTTGTATTTATATGGAAAGGTATTTCTATACTAGTAACACTTCCCTCGCACGAGGGTCGACAGACAATAGAAATTCCCTATAAAATGCAAAATAATTGCCCCAGGACATCCAAAGCCAAAGCCTACGAGTCAAATTTTGGGAACCCAAACATTTTGTGGTATAAAAGGGTTTGATGGATCCCAGTGAACAATCTAATTAGTTTCATTTTAACCCTTGGATGCATAAGCAGGGCCTCCGAGGCCCTATGTAGTTTTGTTTCCTTAGCCTTTGAAATATTTTATTATGTAAAAGGCTGTGGCTTTGCGTAATCTTCGGATTGTGGATGTACATGGTGTATTGTCTTTCTGTACCCATTAGCTGTCAACGCTTTTTAGTAATTTGCATTTTTTGATTTATACCCTATCAATGCATATGCAGGGCCTGCGAGGCCCTTGACCAGATTGCGTTCGCATTGCATTATTTTCAAACTTTGTGACGTAAAATATATCTTTCTATAATATTTTCAGACCTGGCGTTGAATAACAGGGTGCTTTTACACATTTAAGATTGTCAATAGATGGCACTACGCACGTTGATAGTGATTTTTTTGTAGATTTTTTCCCCAATGCATTTTACATTGTAAACTCGAAGTGACAGTGACGAAGAGAGAGTGATATCCGATAGTAGTGCGACCGACTCTGAAGTTGAGGATTGTTCTAGTACTGCTGGGCCTATTAGTGCTCGTGAGGAAAGTGATCAGGACTATTCTTCATCAGGTTCAGAGTATTGCAGTGACAGTGAGTGCATACAACAAACACAGAAAGATGATACCTTCATTAGCGTAAATGGAACAGTATGGAAGAAGAACGCTTAGTCTACTTCACGTACCCGAGCTCATAATATTGTAAAGTGTACCCTTGGTGTTTCAAGGGAAGTGAAAACATCGTGTCCCAAAGACGCATGGGATTGTTTCATAACCCATTCAATAATAGAAGAAATTATACATTGCACTAATATGGAAGGGAGAAGATTAGCAACGGAAAAGGGGAAGTAGTGGAAGAACGTTTCCGTTGAAGAAATGAATGCGTTTTTCGGTATTTTGTTACAAGCAGGAGTTGAAAAGAGTTGGGGTGTGCCTATTCGTGAGCTATTCCTGGACGAGAGGTCTAATCCTCTTTATAAAGCAACAATGTCTGTCAACTGGTTTGACGATATCCGTAAAGCACTAAGATTTGACGACAAGCGTACACGAAGTGTTCGTCTGCAAACGGACAAGCCTGCACCAATTAGTTATGTGTGGAATCTTTTTCTTGATAATTGCAGAAAAGCAATTATTCCCAGTGAAGTTGTAACGATTGATGAACAATTAGTGCCATTTCGCGGAAAGTGTAGTTTCATCCAATATATGCCGAAAAAATCTTCCAAATATGGCATAAAGATCTTTTGGTTGTGCGATGCCAAATCATCATACGCTGTTGATGGGTGTGTATATACAAGCAGGAAACCAAATGAGCCAGTTCAAAAAAAATTTGGGAGTAAATATTGTCAAACAACTCATTCAAACCGTGAAAAACTCTTCAAGAAACGTAACAATGGATAATTATTTTACCAGTGTTAGTCTTGCAAAGGATATGCTTCAGCAAGGACTCACAATAGTGGGAACAATAAGACAAAACAAACCTGATATCCCGAAGGAGCTTAAAGCATCCCCCTCAAGAGAAGTAAGATCTTCAATTTTCGCCTTCAAAAATGACGTCACTCTTGTAAGTTACGTACCCAAAAGGAACAGATCAGTAATTATGCTTAGTACAATGCATCATGACAAATCCATTGTTGAAGACCATCCAAAGAAGAAACCGGAAATAATAAGTTATCTATAACTCAACAAAGGGAGGTGTGGACTGAATGGACCAGAAAATTCGTTGCTATACTTCGAAAAGACAAAGTCGAAGGTGGCCTTTTGTGTTATGGACGAATATGATGGATGTTGCAGCTTTGAACAGTTATGTTGTCTTCTCCACTCAACATCCAGGCTATTTTCCTAACAGAACAGACAAACGTCGTCTTTTTCTTAGAGAACTCGCAGAAGAATTAGTGAAACCTCAGATGATCATGAGACTTACAATACCTAATCTCCCAAAGTCAGTTCAAGATACCTTGAAAAGATGTGGAGTTTCCAAGCCAACCGAAGAAGAAGTCAGAGCTCAAGAACCAAAAAGGAGGAGATGCGGATTCTGGTCTTACGATCTTCACAGAAAAAGCACCTTGACATGCTCCAAGTGTGGAAAAAACGTTTGTAAGCAACACAGTAAGTTAGTTTGTAACTCATGCTTCTCATAAGTGAACAGTGTTTTCTGAACTACTGAACATTGCAAACTGGACGGCACATGCTTAGAAAAGTTTATGTATTGTGATATAGCAACTAATGTTACTTAAGTCATTGTACTGATAATATAAATGTCATAAAAGGCTTATAATCCCAATAATAATCAAATCACTAAAGCTCTTGGTATACATGCTGCATAGAGTTCAATAGCTTTATATATAGCTGGTTACCAATTTCTACAACATGATAGTAAGTATCTTATGAACATGGATATAATAAGTGTTGAGGACATTTCAATGTTTAATTTAGTAAAAAAAAAAAAAAAAAAAAAAAAAAAATAAGAAACTACCGCATTGAAAATAAATATATAAATATCTGAGACGCGTATCTCATTATTGTTTCTTTCTGAAAATAAGAAATAATAGACTATAGTTCTAATAAAATACATTATTAAAAACGTTATAGCATGTTATTTAGGTGAAATGATTTAAAACCGTATTTTTTCCATTGAAAAAACTACAGGGCCTCGGAGGCCCTGCATATGCATTTATGTATAATTTTCATACCATGAATCTAAGGGTTAATGTGCATCAAGGGTGGTAATTATTAGCATTATATATTTTTTATATCGAGATTATCGATTGGAATTATCCAGATTTTCGTTGTGTGTTTACACTTTGTATGTCTTTCACGGGTACTAGAGCCCCAGCTTATCAGAATGGATCTAAACAATATATCTCATTGGAAATGGTAGTATGTACGAAATCATTTAAAATACAATGCACAATAAGTTAAGGTCATCCTAGCGGGAATTATGTCCAACACCAAATAAGAAAATGCGTTTTTCAATAAATATTTTTGGATTGCCTTCCCTTTCACTCACATACATTTGCGTAAGATGTAATAATTTATACACCAGTGAAATGATTACTTCTTTTCAAACAAAACATGACATACTTTGTTTCCTAGCACTTCATTTGACCAGTAGGTACACAAACTGAAAAAATGCCATTTTAAATTTCACTTCATGACAATTTTTCTCTTCTGAAATTAAAATTACATAATAATAATAATAATAATAATAATAATAATAATAATAATAATAATTCATTCCTTACATAGAATTTTACCAACTTTCTTTTGTTTACATTATTGATATGTTACTTCAAAAAAATCAACATGCTACTTTTTCATGTTTGTATATCCTAGAGCCCTGGTTAAGAGTTAAAATCAGAAGCGGATTTTAGGGGTAGCAATTGGGCAACCGCCCCAGGCCCAGCGCTTAAGAAGGCCCCGTCTTCTGAGTATGTTTCTTCCAAAAAGTGGGTACAAAAGCCCATTGCACACACACGTACATATATATCATAGATAAATTTTGAATTCGCACCCTCAGCGATTTTTAGCAGTACTCTGGCCCCGTGGGTCATTATTCACACTAGGCCCCGCGCGCACCTAACGCCGCCTCTGATTAAAATGTAATCAAATTGTTTAAAAACTGTTTTTTTTCAAATTGCTAAGTACTTTTTCAGAAAAAAAAATATATATAGGGAGGATATTTTCGGACTCGTGGAAGGAATTGTTATGGTTAGTCTTTAAGAATTGTCTAAAACAGTGAGTTTGACGTGTAGGGGTAATGCAACCGATCAATGCAAAAAAAAAAAAAAAAAAAAAACTCATTTTCTGGGTGTCACCGTGGTAGAAGGATGCTCCCCTATGGTTCGAGAAATCACTGGCTCGATGCCAGGCCATGCGAGTTCGTGGTGGATGACAATGTGCTCGGGATTATCTCGAGATTCTCCATCTCCCACTTCTCATTCTACCTATTTCTTCATTAAATCACTATCATTCACTTGCAGTTTCATCCGTCTCCATAAGTCATCAGCGGCATACCTGTGGGACTAAAACTTCATTTCAAACGCTGTTTCCAACCCAAGGTATACGCGAAATCATAATAATAAATAGCCAGAAACAATAATAATAATAAAATACCAGCAGATTCGACAAGACTTTTTCAGCGACTCGCTTCTCTTGCATGTAGGCCCACGAATAATTCCTACGAATTTAACAAAAGAAAAAATCAAATTTGATGAATCGATGACATCACGGGCAACCCACATCGCCAGTGGAGTAACTTGAAGCTTCAGTGTCCACAATCCTTATTTATGCACACTTAACTTTCTAAACATTTTCTTTATATTTTGATCCCCTGGAGCTCTGCGTTACGGGGGCGCTATTTACGCCTATGCATATCGCAATGACAAGGAACGGACATTAACCTGTCATCCGGATATCCGAATCAAACCTAGACCATTCGATAAACATAACAAAGATATGGTCATGCACAAAAAATTAAGTGCCATGGACAACAGAGTAAGTCCCTGGGGCCCATTAACACTGTTAGTATAAAGAAGAATGTAGACTCGCAGTGAAATAGCTATTGCATCAACACTATTCATTGGAAAGCCATGGCTTATAGTTCATTTTCTTCAGCATGAAACAAGCTTTCTAGAGGTGCTATGTATTAGGGCCCATAACGTACCCGAACAGGGAAAATTTGGAGAATGTCGGGAAAATTCCCTCTACAAATCCCTCCCATCAACTTTGAACCCCCTTTGGAGTGATCCCGGGTAAAAGCACACAATCCAAATGTATCTCGAAAAATACTTTAGGAGATAAGAAATATGTATACCTAGTTTTGTTTTCATAGACAGAATAAGTATAAGGGGTAAGCTTGTATTGGTATAGAAGTTTTTCTGTCATATGTATTCCGCCTATCAATACAAAGCTATGTACACACATTTCTTATCTCCTATAGTATTTTTGAGGTACATCTGGATTGTGTGCTTTTACCCAGAGCCACTCCAGAGGGGTCCTAAGTTGATGGTAGGGATTTTCCCGACATTCTCCAAATTTTACCTATTCAAGTACGTTATGGGTCACAGCACATCTGAAAAGCTTGTTTCATGCTTAAGAGAATGAACTATAAACCATGATTTTCCAATGAACAGTGTTGATGCAATAGGTACTTTATTGCGAAGCTTTACTCCATTGTCCATGAGATCTAATTTTTTGTGCATGAACATATCTTTGTTATATTTATCGAATGGATTAGATTTGGTTCCGGATGACACGTTCATATCCGTTGCTTGTGACATATTTTGTATGTGTGTGAAAGTCTATTTTATATTGCTAATGACGATGTACCTCATTAAAAATATGAATATAGGGTCTAATAGTTCTAGGAAAAGGTTTGCATGTTCGGGAAAACAATGAAACAGGTCTCTTTTTTCTAATAAAAATAGCATAGTCCCTTTGGCAGAAGAAGGAAAGGCAGAGGTAGAACGAGCGATCACTTACTTCATCTTCATTGAAGAAAACTTCCTACACAGCACCAACTTCATTCTTTCAATTGTGTCATTATTTTGTTCGTGGTGGGTTGAAAGAAAAGAAAAAAAAAACGAACAAGGGTTCCCTTCTTCGGCAATAACAGTTTCTTTACCTCCCTCCCTCTTCCACTCATGCCTGGAAATCTGAAAATGGCGCGAACATTTATCAGAAGTAATAAATCACAATACGGAAGAGCCTACTGGCATAAAGTTGACTCAGAGCGCATGCGCCAGTATCTGTAATCAACTTTAGCCTGACTGGAATATGAACGAATAATCCAGCAGTCGACACAAGAGTCTTTTCCGACGGCACTCTCAAAATGAACAATTCGTTCGAACGATCTGACGAATAGTCGACTGGTCGTTCGACTATACCGATCGTTCGATCATGCACATCTCTACTCACTGCAAATAACTGCTACCAAGCAGAAAACAAATGAACATGGATAGCAATGTTGCCAGACAATGCTAAGCAATGTTACCGAACAAATTTGGGTAAGACCTAAAACCGTCAGAAAAAACAAATTAGGGGTACGCCAACTTTCGGATAACGCTGTAGACTGGAAATGCTTTAAAATGATATGTTCCGTACTGCAAGGAATCTCTAAACTTTCCTTTGTGTATGAATAAGGGGTCACGAAATGGAACTTAAGTTGTGGATTCCGGAAATAATTTTTCTGCTTCTCTATTAATGTTTAGTTATTTGATTTTTGAAAAGATATTGCTACTTTTACTCCTAGTTCATTTTTCATATATGGTAGAAACTTTAGATTCTGAGAAATCTAGTTTCTCACAGCACCAAGATTAAACCTTAAATGTAAGATCTTCAAGTTGAAAAGTGTCGGTATGAGGACTTTTATACTTAAATATGCTGAATTCAAGTACATTTCTAAATGCTTTACGATGCTGATTGCACTATATGACGCCATTTTGTTCATCATTGGTTATCGAATAAGCTATTTGTTTGTTCGCGTGTCTTTCCAGTGGGGAGGTTATAAAAGACATGGACCTATGATATAAACCTTTACAATACCAGCGTATATTTTTATATGATATTGTAGTATCTTCATTATTCGACTAACTAAAAAAGTACTACTAAAGCTTTTTTACTTCATTTTTATTGTTTTTCCAAGCCTAGAGGCATTGTAGAACACGTTACGTATGCGTTCACGCCTTTCTGCTAAGACAAAAGGTCGAGGCTGCCGAGAAAGACAGGCTATAGCACAACGCAAAACATGAGTGTGACATCATCAACTTAGTCGGACTCATTTTTCTAGCTGAATAGTGGAATTTTAACTGTAGTTCCCTTTTTCCACCACAGGTTAATTTCAGAATTTCTTAATGTAACAGCAGTAATAACCTGTGAACAGGTCTTCTCGGGCTAGCAGCCAGGTAAATACTGTTATATTTGTGACGTTTCGATGGCAGACATCGTCCTTATCTTCAGGCGAATATGATGGTTGGCCTGAAGATGAGAATGATGTCAGCCATCGAAACGTCACAAATATAACAGTATTTACCTGGCTGCTAGCCCTAGAAGACCTGTTCACAATACGTCGCCAGGAAAGTTTCAATAGATACTTCAGTAATAACCTGTTTATGAGAATTCTATTTAGAATCAAAATAATTTCAGGCAATAATCTAACACATAGATAACCCTTTCCTTTTATCCTATACATGTTGTTATACGAGCGAAGCGATTTAACACACAGGGAATATTTGGGTCAAATTATAGATCTCTTTATCATTTCCAGTCTGTAGGTAGAAACCAACTTAAGGTGACAAACCTAACAAAATAGTTAATATATCAGCTGTGAGTGCCCTTATTGCATAGAACTTTAGTGCCTTTATTACTTCGGGGTGGCGAAAAAGAAGTAAAATATTACAGGAAAGATAGAATACATTTATAACAGAAAGTTAGTGAAATACGAAATGAAGTAGCTAATTTAACGTCTTACGTTTTTCACCGAGGTTAAGGGAGACAGTGATGATGAGAAATGAACGAATTGGTTAATGAAGAAAGTGGGAGGAAACGATAGGACCCCGAGTCACCAGAAAATTCTCTTGGCCTGAGCTGGGATAGAATCAGAAACCCACGCACTAGAGAGTAGAACTTTAAGCACTAAATAGTTTACCATCGCTTCTTACCTGCTTTCTACGAACGCACTCGCTTGTGAGCCCATCAATTTCACCCTGCTCTGGTGCGGATTACATACAATTCTTTGTTATAGTGGTAACCAAGCATAGGTTATTGCTTATTTTCTGGATGGGCAAATGAGTTTCCACACTCATAACGAATCTGTGCGCAATTATTTGGGCATGCGCCATAGGAAAGTAAATTTGCAGAATTCCTTAGGGAGTGCTTCAGGCAAGAAAAATGTAGTAGTATTTCTTGGTTCAATTCGATGAATTATTGTAAAACTGGACGTTTGACTATGATAAAATAATCTTGCAATAACAGAAATTTCTGCCAACCATCGTGTATCAAGGTCCGTTGTACCTGTGAATTAAGGGTAATTTGATACAGAAAGTATTAACTTTGCACTCACTTAATAGCCATTATATATTAGAAGAGAAAGATAATACAATTACTCTTAATCATAATTATCTGGAATGTTATTAATTTTACATATTTTCCCCTTACTAAATAAAACATACATATTTTAAAAAAACTGGTGAAATTACATGTATAATGTGAGAGGAGACGGTAGAGACTGAGAATACCCACGGACATGATTTTGTCCATCACAAACCGAGGCCTCCAAGCTGGGATAGAGCCAGGGACCCCACGCACCAGAGAGCACAAATTTAAGTTAAAAATAAGTTTAAATAAAATAAATTCAAAAAAATCACGAAAGACCCTGTTAATTTAACTAATGACACACACACTAACCAGAAGTGATAGATGTACAACAT
Source organism: Thermobia domestica (assembly GCF_964235325.1). Taxonomy (NCBI): domain Eukaryota; kingdom Metazoa; phylum Arthropoda; class Insecta; order Zygentoma; family Lepismatidae; genus Thermobia; species Thermobia domestica. Next base: position 31,231,321 of record NC_137458.1, read on the forward strand.
GCAAGCAATGGTATAGATTAAGAGTGAGGATGAATTCACCATGTCAAAAATTGAGTTATAAACAGATACGGTATTCTGTTCCACTCATCTTTTGCATGATACTTTTCTATAGGTTAAGGAATCTTACAGAAGTTATAAAAGACGAGTTATTCTCATAAATGGAGTCTGAGTATAAGTAAATAATTTACGTTTTCGTCAAGTCTCGTGCCGTGAATAACAATCGAGTAATTTTAACAAATTTGGTGGATAAAAGTAATCAAAAAATACTTTCTTATTGCATGTTTTCTTAAATATGCCGTAAGAGATTCTGTATCTGAATTCACACCGCTGCTTAACGCCTTTCAAATAGCCTACGCAATTCCTGCGATTTTCCACCAGGTTTGCCCTGCCGTACCCGCAATTATAACAACTTGTATAAGTTAACCCAATGGTATCGAGTAACGGGTTGAGACTGCTAAAATATGCATTATAAACATAACTCATGCACAAAAACTATTTTCTTATTCACTTGACTTATTTAATAACTTTCTATGCATTAACCTACACAATTATACTTTATGTAAAAAAAAATATTGCATGATAGGAACTAATTTTTATTAAGAAACATGTGCATATATAGACAATATCCATGGTGAAGCTACAGAGTATTCGGGCAATACTCAATTTACAAGAATTTTTAGTAGATAAAAGAAAGAACTATGTAAAATGTTTATGGTTTGGAAAACTAAGTGCAATAATAAGGTAGAAATACGAATTATTGTCATAACCTGCAGGAAGAAGTAACACTACATCATAGTAAGTGCAAGAAAGGCATGTTTGTTGGATTAATGTTAGTTTTATACATATTCCCACCATCTCTTCGCGCCCACTGAGCTGTGTCACGCACCGCCATGCTCAGTGCTTACTCGGATGCAATGCAAAATTAGGTTTTCAAGTTGGTATCTGGCACAAGTTGGCCCAGTGGATGTAGCATTTAATTTCATGGTCAATAATGAGTAGAAAATAATTAGGGCTGCGTACGAGATAAGAGTATCTCCTCTCGAAAATATGTAGTGAAAGTAATTCTCATCAAGAAAAGTATATGAGTTCCTATTGGAAGAGCTCTGTCTCGTTTCGTCTACAGCGCAACCATAAAAGTAATCAATTTTAGTAATAAAGAAATGCGGTAATACAGGCTACCCAGACAGCAATTTAAACTTGCTGCAAGTTGCCACAAACTTGCTGTTGCAAGGTAAATTAGCTTGCCGCAAGCTATACTATGCAAGCCAATTAGCTTGCTTTAAGCTTGTGGCAAGCTAGTTAGTTACATCTGGGCAAGGCTTGGGGCAAGCTTGTCTTCACAAGTTAAACACAAGTCAAATTATCTCAAACGCAAGCCAATTTAAGCGTATTCTCATCAATGGCAAGCTTTATTAAGCTTATTGCAAGCGAAACACAATCCAAAGAATTTATATGGAATCTTGCACTAAGCGAATTTAGATATCAGTATAATTTTACCGTTTGACTAAATCTATGCTACAATATATTGTCCCCTCACCTCCCCAATTATTGGAGCATATGCACAACCATGCAAACATCCAAGTCTCCCATCAGCTTCTGCAAAACATCAAAATAAGCATAATTGTTACGGTTTAGTTGTGACACGCAACGCGCCGTTGCTTCTTACAAATATCTAACATGTTGCTATATTAGTCGCGAGTACTTGAAATTTCTTCCTTTTTATATAAAAACGCAGAAAAATGTTTATACTTTAAACACAGCGTTCAGATAAAGTTTACAGTAAACTGTAAGTTAAACTTGAAGTTTATATTAAAATATCTGCAACAGTTCTGTATTCTTTCGCGAAATGAGTAGGCTCAAATCTGCTGCCATCTATGTTCACATTTATGCTTTATACGTAAATACTACAATTCGTTATGCCTCATAGTTACCGAAATATGAGGAAATAAAGAGCGATATTATAGGTACGTGGGACTAGAGTACTAGAGTACTAGACGGAACAATTAAAAAAAATAATTAAGTTTGTCCTTTATTCAAGCTGAATGCTAACAAGACACTAACAACGCAAACACTACCTTATCGCCGAAAGTAAGGAGGTCAGCGTCACGTGGATTTTGAGAACAACTGAAAATCGAACGCGCGCTGGCTTTTTACTTCAATCTAAAGAAAATCGTCTCGCAAGCGAAGCGTGGGTTGCCCGCACTACGGCTTGCGCTAAGCAGAAATAAGCTTTTGTGTATAAGCCAAAGCGAAATAAAATCAAATAAAAGCGGCAGGCAAGCTTGCGGCAAGCAAACATGCTGTCTGGGTAGTTTCTTTTCAAACAAGGTTGTATCGCTGAATTTTCTATCTGCTTTAGTTTACAAGGAAATATTCCTAACAAACAATAGATTCTATATTATTTGTAGTTTAAGGGTACCAAGTACCTTAAACTAATAAGCCTAACTAAATAATTAATATACCAGCTAAAAGTGCCCTGATTTTTATACAATTCCAGTGGTTTTGCTACTTCGGACTGGCTTGTAGGAAAAAGGGGGAGATACAATACATATATTCCAGCAACTTATGGAAAAAGTACATAATATTTCAGGTAGCAAGAAACGCAAAATTCAGGATTATTCATAAGTGTATTAACCAATATTAAATTACAATAAAATTACAAGATCGAGAACAAATACAGTTATGCAACAGCTGAATGATTTTGTACTATTATCTGATTCTACAAATACTACAGCTTATAACCGAACAGGCAATTATCAGTTAAGAAATATTAAAATCAGCTCAAAAGATGTAATCCATATACATTTATAATAAAGTACAACACACACAATTTACAATATTATTTACACAATTTTCTTATTTTCTTACCGGAAACATGTGAGTTCCTTTCAAAGTTATATTTTTTTGTCTTTATCAAATCTCCAATCATTACTTTACTGGTATGTAATATATTTTACAACACATCTCGCAAAGTTTGTTTGCATTGGCATTTATCCTCTAGTTTGAAAGATAGTACGTACCGTCAAATAGGGTGAATAGAAACACATTTTTGGCTATATGCGAATATAAGTCTGGTAATGTTAAAGATTTCGCGTATCAGATTATTCCAAAAGAAAGGTCTTAATATGCTAATAAATTTCAGCAAACGTCATATTAATTTATCAACTCCACTTTTCTTCACCTTGATTTTTCTTAATGTTTCTATTCACCCCTACCCATGGGGTGAATAGAAACAATTACTTTATTTTCATTGTTGTTTCTTTTATACTATTGGAAAGGTAAAAGAGAAACAGCGTATTTGTTGAAACGAACGATTTATTTGATACCTGCAAGATATTAGTTCAATAAGACCAGTATTACATAAGTTACAAACTTATAAAACAATACAATGCACAATATAGGTATAACGACTATATAGTTTTGATGATATTTGAATAAGATTTAAACCACTGAAATCATCAGGGAAACTTATCATGAGTTGAGTTGATTTTGAGGTTTACGTCCCGTTCAGCAGCGAGGCTATATGAGACGTGGACCTACTGATTAACGTAGAATCAGAACTACATGAGCTCCCGCCGGGAATCGAACCCGGGTCTCCCACGCCAAAGGCGCGTACGCTAACCGCTTAGCCACTAAGGGGCCCGAAAGTTATCATATACTTAAAGTGTGCTGACGAACTCCTAATACAACCCAACAGTTTCGTTCTGAAAATTTCATTGTTTATGTGCTCTCTTATAAAACACTCCCACATATGCATCATGTTCCCATTTTTGCACTTGGGTGCTGAATAGTCTCATCGAGCTTTAGCTTCTCATTTTACCACAGCAAAATCACCAGCTTTAGAAAACCATCATCTAGTTCGTGATCGTCTGGAATGTTGTCTTCTGGAGTGTTGTCTTTCTCCTCTTCCGACAATACAAAGGTAGGTTGAGTTTCGTTGTGATTTGATGAAAATGTATCATTTTCAGAAAACAAATCAAAACTCTTACCAGAAACATCTATTCGTACTCTCTTCTTCCCTTATTTAATTCTTTTCATCTTCTCTCATGCTCCTGAGAAGATCCATAAGGGAACGGTTTACAGTCTGAGATGACTTTTGCTGTTCTGTTTCTTCTCGTTCATTGTCTTTTTTTGGCAACATCCTCAGTTTTTGGTCTCGACAAAGGGGAAAAATTCCACACTTTTCAAATCCAGCCCTGATATTTTCCATCTTCAGTTTCACACTTTTTTTTTTCAGAAGACATGGAAATTTGTTCTTAGAGATGGTTGATACATTCCTATCAGGTCCTTTTTTCTGCTCCTCAAGAATTTTCCACTCCTTGAGGAATTTCAAGAATTTCCCAAGAAGTGTTTCTATTCACCTCACCAATTAAAAATCATAACAATAACCCAGTAAAGTTAAATTTTGATTAAAAATAATTTACAAAAGGAAAACTTTTACTATGAACGTCAGTAAATGAAACAACAAACTACAAAATAGGCATATGCTCAAATGCAACAAATATGAAAATGTCATACTTACCAAGAAAGTTTAAGGAGCGCTAAAATACCGTGTAAGATTTCAGTAACACATTAATGCTACTGCCGTCTACCTCAGTGTTCCCAACTCAGTAAAACATTTTGTCTCTGCCCTGGACACTTTAGCCATATAAGACTATGTTAAGAAATTTCAGTTTTCTTGATTAATTTATCGTCCAGATAAATCCAAAACTAATTTTGGAGTTTTGTTTCTATTCACCCCCATGTTTCTATTCACCCCATTTGACGGTACCCTGTTTTGTAATAGATTGATTACGCTTAATTGATATATTCCGTGCAGACAGAAATAAAACCTAGTGATACTCAAGGAGCTTTTGTACAGGGTGTCCAGTATACAATGCAACCCGGATTTTGGGATAGTAGAAATGTTGAACCTGAAGTGATACACGAATAATGGTTATACCCAGTGGCATATTTACGATTTTGTTTCGGGAGGGGCTTTGCTAACTTTCGGAAAAGGGGGGCTTTGCCTGGAAATGTGAAAATTCTGCAAGATATTTCATTTACTCTACTATACTAAGTAAGATTTCGGGGGGGGCTTAAGCCCGGAAGCCACCCCCCTAAATACGCCACTGGAAGCCTTCTTCATGCATATATTTTTAAACTAGAAAGAAATGATTGAAGTACATTGGAAACCACACAGTGTTGCCAGATGTAACCGAAGGTGTAAATCTTTTTTTTTTTTTTTTTTTTTTTTTTTTGCAAAACATGTAAAGTGACTCATAACTTACACGTGTGAATCACGTGTTAATTTTCAGTTTGTTTAGTTGGAGTACCTTGGAAACTATGAGTAGAGAAAAGAATTTTTTTGTTTCCACCCATAACTAATCTGATGAATCCTCTGTAAGGGGGAACTAGGGATATCGTAGTTTTCATAAATTAACACTCTAAATGGGCAACTCTGCTGATGTTTCAGTTCATGAAAAGGTGTACTAAGGATCTGTCTACATTATGCAATTCCTGAAAACAATGAAAAAGAAACTTTGGAATTATCATGATAAAATTTGTACTTAGATTCACCCGGCAACACTGCTATTCATCACCATGGGGCTATTTAAAGCAAGAGGTATACAAGAACGATTCTCGAACTATTCAAGGGCTGGAAACGAACATTCACAGTGCCATTGAGAATATTAAGATAGTACTTCGTAAAGTTGCTGCCAACCTGATGAAACGTGTGAACCAGTGTTTGAATCGAAACAGGAGACACTCTCAGCATCCGCTGGTAACTCATTTCTGGTAGTAGGAGTGTTGCCGGCTGCATGTAAGTAAACGTTTTAACATGATAATTTCAAAGTTTGTGTTTCGTTGTTTTCAGGAATTGCATAATGTAGATAGATCCTTAGCACACCTTTTCATGCACTGAAACATCAGCATGGTTGCCCATTCAGAGTGTTAATTTATAAAAACTACGATTTCCCTGGTTCCCCATACAGAGGCTTCATCCGATTAGTTATCACTGGAAATGAAAAATTCTTTTTTCTACTCCATAGTTTACAAGCTACTCCAACTAAACAAACTGAAAATTAACGACAGAACATCCATACGTACGAGTTATGAGTCAATTTACATGTTTTGCAAAAAAAAAAAAAAAAAAAAATTAATAATAATAATAATTTATTTACACCTTCGATTACATCTGGCAACACTATGGGGTTCCAAATGTACTTCAATCGTTTCTTCCTAGTTTAAAAATATATGCATGAAGAAGGCTTCATTTGGGTATAACCATTATTCGTGTATCACTTCAGGTTCAAAATTTCTACTATCCCAAACTTCGGGTTGCATTCTATATGGGACACCCTGTAGAATAGCCATGCAATAGCAGTGGCACAAAGCGCACATTCTGTTTTGACTATTAGTTTCCCACGATCCATTTCTTTAATAAGATAAATGGAAACTTCGACATCAACTTCTTATCCAGATTCTACCCATAATTTACAGTGTACACAATTTTTACGTTGCATTTCTTTTCTAACTACATAACCCGATATGTAAGTTAGAATAGGGATCACATCTCTTGGTATTGGCTTTAATACGAAATCATGCTCAAGAATGCTCATGCTCATGCTCAAGTCACTGAATGCAAGGTGCAGTCAGATCGAGGACAGAATTAACAAACTCGAAGATAAAATGACTACTGCACTAAAACAACTAACAGGAGATAATTCGGGACAGAATCCTGAGCCGAATATCTCTACGCAAGTTCAAAAAGAGTTACTACAGCTCTCTGAGGACTTAAAATTAATCAGGAAAGAAGTATCCGACTTGAAAGTGGAAATAAAGGACCAAGGCGAGTGCATCGATCAACTGGAGCAATATAGCAGGAGGTCGTGTCTGGTCCTCCACGGAGTACCTGAAACACCAAATGAAGATCCCACGGCACTTGCTCTTGAGACTTTCAACAAAAAGCTTGGTGTAAATCTCACCGTTGACCAAATCGATCGTTGCCACAGGCTGGGTTCCTTTGGTCGTAGTCGAAGTGCTGCAGAAGTTGTGCGTAAGGGATCCCGTCCCATCATTGTAAAATTTGTGTCTTATCGATCTCGGGATCAAGTTTGGAAGGTAAAAAAACTATTGAAATGCAGTGGACTTCTCCTTACCGAATCCCTTACCTCAAAACGTCTGGACCTTCTACGACGCGCCAAGGATGCATTTGGAGTACGAAATGTGTGGACAAACGACGGAAAAATTGTGATCCTCATCGGCCGTGAAAAAAAAATCTGTGACAAACGAGCGTGAATTGCTTTCTTTACTACCAAAACGAATCACATTTTAGCACATGGTGTGTGTGTGTCAATATGAAGGATATATTTCGAAAATACTGCAAAGTTGAATTGATAGTTATTCATGTGTTTAGTGTTACATGTTTTTTTTTTTACTTCTCCCCTACATATTATAGTGTTGTTAGTGTTCTTCCAGTGTACGTTTGTGTTTGTGTCTGTAACAATGCAATGGTCCACAGCGTCTCCTCACAGTTACAAAAGCAAAAGCAGGGTTAGTACAATTATTTTCTTTTACATTATTTTTTCTGCTATTTTCCAATTAATTTATGTGAAATGCAATGTATTCAGTGTCACTAATTTTCATCATATAAGATCAGGTTCAATTCGAATACGCGGTAGAAAATGTCCTGCTTATTCAAAGACCACATTAGTAAACAGAAAAACTCATAAACAGTGTACATTACTGTCGTCGTTAATTACATAATGCAGAGTAACAAAGTAGATAGATTTGCAACACTGAGCCAGGGGTCTTCCTTCTTTGGGGAGAGTAGTAAGGGGGTTACTCTGCCTAACTCTCTATTTTCCAATTTGGGTCCCCATGGACCATAGTGAATGAATCAGGGATGCTTTGGCCCGGGATTGCGTCACCTATTGAAATTTTGCTTATGCATATTCAGGGGCCATGCACGATGGTACGAATGAGTCAAAGGTACCTTGGCTTGGCTATGACGTCATTGAATTGGGAGTATTGGATCAGAGGTCATGATGATTCTTTAAAATTACTAAAAATATGGTCTTGATGATTCATTACGTTATGAAATAGTACAGGTTTACAAATGCTTTTTTATTTTTCGTTCCCTTTTATGGCATAAAATTTGGAGATTGTTATATCTTTGATGAGATGAACTAACAGTGGTGCAAATGAAATCTTTAGTTTTACGTCCCACGTGTATGCCATTTAGGCTAAAGGAGTCGGTGACGATGAGAAATGAATGAAAGTGTGGGAGAACATTGGAGCATAATGTTGCCCACCACAAAACTATTTCGTGGAGTTTGAACCAGGGACCCCATACAGCAAAGGTGAACGCTCTACCACTGAGCCACCACGTCCCTTATGGTGGCGAATGAAGTAGAGGTAGTTGGTTTGAACTAATATGTTCGTTTGACGTCACTGAACTGGGACTTTTAGCTTGTATGTTATGATGGCTTCTTCGTTCCCTTTTATAGGTATAAAACTACTAAAACAAAGTTTGATATCTTTCTCGATGACCTATTACATTATGAATTAGTAGACCCCAGTAATAGTATAAATTAATATTAGTATTAATATGAAACTCGAAAACTTTGGAGTTCCTTTGTGGCTAACCGGTTAGCGTATGTGCCTTTGATATTGCTTGAAATTAAGTTTAATCAAGTTTTATTTCATCAGACAGTCCTAACTTAAGATCCGTTTTAGTGCATTTTTGTTTCAGATCAACGGCCAGCCATAATCGGACTTTTTTTTTTTCGTATCATCATGAAAGCATGCAAAGCTTCTTCTGGTCATAGTCGCTACTCTACGACAAACCCGAATCCCTACCACAGAACAAACATAAACGCATATTTTTCAAGACCTTGAATCGAACCTGGGACCATTTTAAGAGAAGGTTACTTACCACGACGATTACCATCTGATGAGATCAAGAAACCTTAAAATCAATCACGCTTGGTACCCCACCGCTCTCTCACTCTCTCTCTCTATCTCTCTCTCCTGTAATAACAAAATACAACTCAAGATAGGTTGAATAGTTGGATTTCGTAATGAAAACAAATGCGATTTCCTGTGGCAAGGTCGGTTAAGATGATTTCTGCAAGTGTCAGCATCAGCTGGACGATAACGTTTCATGGAAAGACTGACGAATGAAGTTTACGCACTGTTTCGAATCAGCGATCCTTAATGTTAGACACTTATCGCGAACGGCACAACACTGGTATCGTATCTGAGGGAAGAAATCAAACTAACATCACAAACACGTTTTCAAGAAATCCTATTGCAGAACATTAAGAAAACTGAGCTTTGAAAGATGTCGCAAAACAAAACTGCAAATGCTGCATTCTTTACCTGTGACGAAACTGAGTAATTTCAAGTGCAAAATCAAGATTTCTTTAAATTGAAAGTCGATCAGTTTACAGTATAATATTGTTTCAAGAGATTGGCTGGTTCGTTTGATCTCATTAGATGGGAATCGTCGTGGTAAGTAACCTTCTCTTAAAATGGTCCCAGGTTCGATTCAAGGTCTTGAAAAATATGTGTTTATGTTTGTTCTGTGGTAGGGATTCGGGTTTGTCGTAGCGTAGCGGCTATGACCAGAAGAAGCTTTGCATGCTTTCATGATGATACGAAAAAAAAAAATAGCCCGATTATGGTTGGCCGTTGATCTGAAACAAAAATGTACTAAAACGGATCGTAAGTTAGGACTGTCTGATGAAATAAAACTTGATTAAACTTGATTTCAAGCAATATCAATGTCTCGGTCTGGCTATGGCATACCAAACGGTTCATCTCTCAAAACTTAGTCCCAAATATTTCTTCACGATAATTTAAATTTTAAAATCAGTAAACGGCTATGGTTAAATATATTCAAGAAGTTTGTTTGACAATTTCGAATTATTTCTTTTGTTCGAAACTTTAACTTTCAGTTCGACAATTTTGGTTTAAAATTTTAGGTCCAAAAAATGTGATTTGAAAATTTCGTTATAAAAATTTTTTAATTCGAAAATTTTAGTTTCCACTTTTTAGTTCTAAAATCTGGATTGAAATGTTTTGGTTCGAAAATTTTGATCCCATTCTTCGAAAAATTTTAGCTTAAAATTTCTGGTTAAAAATTTCACTGTGAAACTGTTTGGTTTCAAAAATTTTAATTCCAAAATTTTAGTTTCAACTTTCTAGTTCAAAAATTTGGACTGAAATGTTTTGGTTCGAAAATTTTGATTTCATTTTTCGAAAATTTTAATTTAAAATTTCTAGTTTAAAAATTTCAGTGTGAAATTGTGTGGTTTGAAAAAATTTGAATTCGAAAAGTTTTATTTCAATTTTTTTGTTCAAAAATTTTAGTTTTAACTTTCTATTTCTAAAAATTGGTTTGAAAAGTTAAATTCGAAAAGTTTTATTTCAAATTTTTTGTTCGAAAGTTTTGATCGATGTTAATAATTCGAAAATTTCAGTTTGATTTCTTTTGTTAGAAAATTTGAATTCGAAAATACTGATTTCAACTTTTTTGTTCGAAAAGTTTAGTTTGATGTTTTTAATTCGAAAATTTCAGTTTGAATATTTTTGATTTGAAAATTTTTAGTTCGAAAAAATTTAGTTTCAAATTTTCACTTGGACTTTTGTAATAACTGGAAATTAGTGGACTCAAAATTTAATTGAATAGTTAGAAACCGTTTATTTGTTAATCGAATAGTTAAAAACCGGATAACGTTTGGCGGTTAACCGTGAAACGTTTCCCTCTTTGCATTCACTGAACAGTTTTGGCACATACTAAAATATTTTTGAAATGATGATTTAAACTAAACAGTCAATTTTATTCTGGGACATGGGTTTAGAAGTAAATGCAGAGAAAACTAAATACATGGAAGTGCGTCAGGACCGGAATACGGCAAATTGTGGAGGCGTTAAAATATTAAATAATGCTTTTGATAAAGTGGATGCTTTCAAATATTTAGGTTCAATATTAACAGACGAAAATCATATTCACGAAGAAATTAAATGTCGACTAAAAGCAGGGAATTCGTGTTACTATTCGGTTCAAAATCTCTTGTTGTCGCGAATTCTGTCGAGGAATTTGAAGCTTGAAATATTTAAAACGATAATCATGCCTATTGTTCTGTATGGTTGGGAAACATGTTCGCTTACTCTGAGGGAAGAACATAGACTGAAAGTATTTGAGAACAGGATCCTGAGAAGAATATTCGGACCCAAGAGGAACGAGAATGGGGAATGGCGGAAGCTTCATAACGAGGAACTACATAGTTTATACGGTTTACCCAACATTGTTAGGGTCGTCAAGTCTAGGAGGCTTAGGTGGGCAGGTCATGTAGCTAGAATGGAAGAAAGTAGAAACGCTTTCAAAGTCTTGACTGGTAGACCCATAGGAAAACGAACATTAGGAAGACCTAGGCGCAGATGGGAGGACAATATTAAGATGGATCTCGCAGAGTTAGGAATACAAAGTAGAAACTGGATGCAATTAGCTAAGGATAGAAGTCAGTGGAGAGCTTTTGTGAACGCGGCACTGAACCTCCGGGTTTCATAGGCCATAGAGTTAGAGTTAGTTAGTCAATTTTATTTAAGATATAAATTACACGAACTAACACCAGGACCAAGAAGGTGACCTTAAAGTATCGTGGTTCTCTCATCAAAAAACTTAAGAGGAGTGCATTTTGGTACGCATATCCTCATTATATGTAAATAAATTAACAACAAACTCTACTTTGAAGAGCTCAGACAACGTCCATGTAGAACATAAATCCTAAACAGCACAAGAATTTAAGTTAATATGAAAATCATATAAATTCTCATCGAGAATCAAACTCATGATCTTCGGAGACTAAATATAGACCGTGCATGGCTATAACGTAATAAAGAAAACACATGAGGCTAGAAAGCTTCCCAATTATATCTTTAGCAATTTTAGGTGATCAAATACTAACATTAGTTCTGGGGACCATGACTTTGGTTCTGCCAAGTTAACCCACAAAAAGTTGGTACCAATCACGTTCGTCCATGTACCCTTGCTCTATAAAAGCCTATACGCATCCATATACTGTAATAAAGAACCAATCAAGCTTAGAAATATTACACAATATTGAGAACATTTTAATCATGAACCTAAACAACATATAACAAGTGCTGTCGGAACAGTTTTCCATCAGCTAAGCCCTTACTAATTAAACTAAAGACAAACGCTGAACGTTTAAATCGTTCAAACCAATAACAATGTTCTGTAAGAGTTATTACAATGAACTAATCAGATTTAAGCAAAGAGTAAATGTAACGTTCTTATTATTTATCCACGAACGGAGACGAAAGGTAGTAACTAGATTCGAAGTCAGCTCATCACTTCCCTCTTTTACCTTCTCAAGTAATGAATATATTCTTTCAAAGTAAACCATTACACATATATGTTCTTGTTTTGTCATAAGAAATAACTCCTCAATGTTATCTCGTTACATAAGTAGATTAATCGTTATTACAATGAACCAATCAGATTTAAGTGAAAAGTAAATGTGACGTCACAAACGAAAACGAGAAGTACTAACGAGGTCCAAAATCACATCATCCCATCCCTTTTATCCTTCTCAAAGAATAAATATATCCTTTCAAAGTAAACCATTACACACTATTTGACAATTAAACATCGTATTTGTTCGAACAAACAATGCCAACGATACTGTGACAGCAAATACGTAAGCATAGGTAACACGATATAGCTGACGTTTCCTTTTCAACATATGATTATAAGTCAATACACGAAGAAACTTTTTAAATCTTTCCAACAGTTTTATTTAACCCACAAACGAATACGATATAAATTATTGTTGTTAACCAGGTCCGGGATCGTCTCTCCCCTCTTTTATGCGTCTCAATAAATGTATGCTTTCCTGGACACAATTTTTGACAATTGAATATCGTTTTTCGAGTCCCATAAGTCCCGTGAGTGAAAACTATACCTTAATCAAAAACAAGTATTCCTTCCAAAGTTTTCGAGTTAAGTTGATTTTGAGTTTAACGTCCCGTTCAGCAGTGAGGATAAAAATCTACTAATTAACGTGAAATCCAAACCGCATGAGCTCCTTCCGGGAATCGAACTCTGGTCTCCCACGTTAAAGGCGCATACGCTAACCGGTTAGCCACAAAGGAACTAAAAAGTTTTCGAGTTTCATATTAATACTAATATTAATTTATACTATTACTGGGTCTACTAATTCATAATGTAATAGGTCATCAAGAAAGAGATCAAACCTTGTTTTAGTAATTTTATACCCATAATGTTATACCCGAAAAAGCCATCACAATATCCAAGCTAAAAGTCCCAGTTCAGTGACGTCAAACGAACATATTAGCTCAAACCAAATACCTCTACTTCATTCGCACCAATAAGGGACGTGGTGGCTCAGTGGTAGAGCGTTCACCTCTGCTGTAAAACCCCGCGAAAGTAGTTCTGTGGTGGGCAACATTATGCTCCAATTTTCTCCCATACTTTCATTCATTTCTCATCGTCACCGTCTTCTTTAGCCTAACCGGCATAATCGTGGGACGTAAAACTAAAGATTTCATTTGCACCAGTGTTAGTCCATCTCATCAAAGGGGTAACATCCAAAAATCAAGTATTCCTCCCAAAGTTCAGCAGCGAAAATAAAACCTACTAATTAACGTGAAATCCGAACCTCATGAGCTCCTTCCGGGAATCGAACTCTGGTCTCCCACGTTAAAGGCGCATACGCTAACCGGTTAGCCACAAAGGAACTCCAAAGTTTTCGAGTTTCATATTAATACTAATATTAATTTATACTGTTACTGGGGTCTACTAATTCATAATGTAATAGGTCATCAAGAAAGAGATCAAACCTTGTTTTAGTAATTTTATTCCCATAAAAGGGAACGAAAAAGCCATCATAACATACAAGCTAGAAGTCCCAGTTCAGTGACGTCAAACGAACATATTAGTTCAAACCAACTACCTCTACTTCATTCGCCCCAATAAGGGACATGGTGGCTCAGTGGTAGAGCGTTCACCTCTGCTGTATGGGGTCCCTGGTTCAAACTCCACGAAATAGTTTTGTTGTGGGCAACATTATGCTCCAATTTTCTCGCACACTTTCATTCATTTCTCATCGTCACCGTCTCCTTTATCCTAAATGGCATAAGCGTGGGACGTAAAATTAAAGATTTCATTTGCACCACTGTTAGTTCATCTCATCAAAGATATAACAATCTCCAAATTTTATGCCATAAAAGGGAACGAAAAATAAAAAAGCATTTGTAAACCTGTACTATTTCATAACGTAATGAATCATCAAGACCATATATTTAGTAATTTTAAAGAATCATCATGACCTCTGATCCAATACTCCCAATTCAATGACGTCATAGCCTGGCCAAGGTACCTTTGACTCATTCGTACCATTGTGCATGGCCCCTGAATAAGCATAAGCAAAATTTCAATAGGTGACGCAATCCCGGTCCAAAGCATCCCTGATTCATTCACTATGGTCCATGGGGACCCAAATTGAATAATAGAGAGTTAGGCAGAGTAACCCCCTTACTACTACTGGGAGTTGTGCGACATCGACCTTGGTGTCAATGACCGCACTCTTCCCTCCCTCTCCTGCCCTTCTCCCCTCACCCCCGGTCTCCAGTCAACCAGCGAAATTCTCAAAAATGAGATGGCGAAGCAACCATATGGTCTTCAGCTTCTGCACGTAAATGCACAAAGTGCCATAAAGCACCACGATGAAATTACAGCCATTCTTAGCCCTCTCTCTGTGCATGCTTTGCTGGTTTCTGAATCTTGGCTGAAACCTACCTTACCCGACTCATTAATAAACATACCCAACTACAGGGCTATAAGATGCGACAGAATAGGGAAGGGTTCCGGGGGCGTCTTGGTATATGTTAGAGAAGACGTTAAAGTGAAAATACTAGATCAATCTCCCAGTTTATATTCCGCTTCTGCAGAATACCTCATGCTCGATCTGAATATACAAAACAAACATATTCTACTGATCTCCGTTTATCGCCCACCTAATTACAAACTTTGAAAATTTTGAAGAAGCCATAAAAGTTATCCCAAGTTATCCCCCAGTACAGTAACATCATAATTATGGGAGACATGAACTATGATCTTTTGACGCCTAAATCCGAGGTGCTGCGATATAAAAGCTATATTAATTCTCTAAATCTTTCTTTTTGTACGTTACAGCCCACTCATAGAACTGAGACGAATGAATCGTTAATTGACCACATAATAGTCTCTGATACTTGTAAGGTAACAAATGTAGGTAAAGTATCTGTGCCAGGTATAAGCCGACATGACCTTCTTTATCTAACTTATAACATAAAATGTCCAAAATACGTTCCGCGAGAAGTATATAAAAGGAACCTAAAACAAATAAATGACAACGGGTTATACGAAGACACAAATCTCGTGCCGTGGTACTTAGTTTACTGTGCTCCCACTCTGGATCAAAAAGTAACACTTTTTAATAGTTTTGTGCAGGAATTATATAATAAGCATGCCCCCTTGAGAAGGAAAAGAGTGTGTAGACCCCCCAATCCTTGGATTAACGATGATATGCTCATGGCTCTTCGAGACTCTGCCCACAGACGTTACAGAGCGGCTTTAAAACAAAAATCAAATATCTCATTATTGCAGGAAGAATATAGAAAATTACGAAACCGTTGTAATCAAGAAGTTCGTAAGACGAAAATCGAATTTGCTAGAAGTCTCCTGAGCCATACGACCCAACCACGAGAGCTATGGCAAAAACTGAAGTTCCTTGGTATTGGTGTCAAAGCCAAAATCGATAAACTTCCAGAACTTCATATAGACACCATAAATGAACAGCTATGCTATACACCAAATATCACACCAGATAAAATCAATACTTTGAAGAATATTTAAAAAACGAGCCCTGTAAAAAATATGTTTAACCTTCACCTCGTCACTGCTCCGGAAGTCATGAAGGCAATAAACCAAATCAAATCACCTGCTTCAGGAGCTGACGACTTGCCAATCATTCTTATTAAAAAATATTACCGTTCATTGTAGATGTCATTGTGCATATTTTTAATAGTTCCGTCATAACCGGAGAATTTCCATCAATTTGGAAACTCTCTCACGTTCGCCCATTGCCTGAAACCAAAAATCCAACAAAAGCAGAAGATCTTTGCCCTACTAGTATACTCCCTGCACTCTCCAAAGCATTAGATCATATAATACATGACCAATTAACTAAGTTCCTCGAAAAAAATAACATCTTAAATCCGTTTCAGTCAGGTTTCAGATCTCAGCATAGCACTTGCACTGCTCTAGTAAATATCACTCATGATATTCGTGCCGCTATGGATGAACGCCAAGTTCCACTGTTATCCCTACTAGATTATTCTTAAGCTTTCCAAACTATAGACCATGACATACTGATTGCCAAACTGTCTTCCTTCTACAACTTTTCCCAGTCAACTTTATCTTGGTTTAGCTTCTATTTATCAAATAGAAAACAAAAAGTTGTCACTAATAACATATGTTCCAATACGAAACTTGTTCTATGTGGAGTCCCGCAGGGCAGAGTCCTAGGACCTCTTCTGTTTTCCTTATACATCAACGATTTACCTGAGCACATCACCCATCGTAAATATCACTTACATGCAGATGATATACAATGCTATTTAACCACTAATGACCTAAATTTAACCACCGCGATTGATCACTTAAACAGTGACATTGAAAGTATCTGCACATGGGCACGTAAAAATGGACTGCAAGTAAACCCAATCAAATCAAAATATATCATGCTTGGTTCTCGTAAACTACTCTCCACAATCAATATTACAAGCCTACCGAATGTTCTTGTAAACAATGTAGCCATTCCTGTAAGCGATAGCGTCAATAGCCTAGGACTCCAGATCGATAAATTCCTAAATTGGACAGACCATATTAATAGAGTATGCAAGAAAGCTTACGGCTCCCTCCATTCTCTTCAGCGTTTAAAAAACCTTCTTCCGGAATCCATTAAAGCGTCCCTGGTTCAGTCATTAGTAATCTCTCATTTAGATTATTGTGATGCAGCATATGTTGATTTAACCGAAGATCTGGCAAAACGTTTGCAGCGCATTCAGAATGCCTGCGTTCGATACATATTTAATAAAAAGCGCTTCGACCACATCTCCCATTGTTATCATAAACTAGGATGCTGCAATCTAAATACCCGCCGCCGCATTCATTCTCTAACACTTTTATATAAAATAATTAATAGTAAGAAACCTACTTATTTATCCTCTAAATTTAAATTTCTCGGCGATACTCACCCACTAAATACCCGTTCTAAAAAAAATACAACACTCGCCGTTCAAACGCACAAATCTAATTTCTTTTCCAAATCTTTCACACTATTTGTCACCAAAGCTTGGAATGACACCCCTGAAAGCATCAGAAACTCTGGTTCAGTGTTGACTTTTAAACGACGGCTTAAAGAATATCTTTCTAATGTAGGTCTTCAGTAATAAAGAAAAAGAAATGTTACACACGAAACTATTCCTGGCGTTACCATGCAGTCGTTCGTTTGTTTTTTCTCTCTTTCCATTTCTTCTTGTTTTCTTTTCTATTCCCTTCTGATACATGTGTATGAATGTATACATTATAGACAATCACTTAAGTAGGTGCATCATTTTATCTATAGATAGTGAATCATAGGAATGTATTTTATGTTATATGTACCGTGTTATGGAAAAGTGAACTAAGCGCCAAATTATGAAAGTCCACGTAAATGCGACGATTGGTTCCTGATAAGCATTAGAACGTTTTGCACAATCGAAAAGAGAGGAAAACCAACACCTTTCCAAAAAAAAAAAAAATCACTTTTGATTACGGCTACATTAATGCTGGACAACAACCTTTAAACGTAATTTTCTTAAAAGTATGAAAGTGGCGCTTAGTTCGTTTTCGCAGGACACAGTACATATATAATCAAGATTGACGTATTTGTTTCTCCTTGTATAGTTTAACATGTCTTTAGCATGTCTCTTGTTTGTTTTAGTGTTTATTTTATGTGTAATAAGTTTCATTTTTCATGTTTTATTTTCTGTATTGTTATGTATGTCGGTAACTCTTTAACGTGCCTAACTATATGTCACTTTTATTCTCGTCGTAAAAAAAAAAAGAGAGAGAGAGATCCGACTGTAAAGAAAAATGTAAGTGGTTGAGTGGAAGAAAAGGTTATGCCATAACTCCGCCATTTTAAATAAGAAATAAATAAATAAAAAAATAAATAAGAGTACCAACGAACGCACGAATATCAACTTCAACACCTTCAAAATTCTTAACTGGAAGAAGATATTTTAATGGAATGGAAACATTATTGGAACGTAACATAAGTAGACTTTTAAAGTGAAGCTTCCTTTCACTCTCTAGAATTTGGACATAACTTATATAATAATTAGCACCACTCGTTTGCCGGTAGTTCCCGAAACGTCCTTCAAGGTTGTCTGTCCGGAATTTTCCCAACAACAGGTAGTTTGATTTGTAGTTATGAAATACATAGGGTATCATTGGCAAAAATGCGTCCGTCGTTGTAATTCAAGATTGAAAAGTTTGTGTTGTTAGTCCATCAGTTATAGGAACAATCTGTCGCCAAGTTTTTAACCACATCGATACAACGGTGCCGACTTTCCAAAATTTATGTGGGTGCGTATCAACAGCGGGACGTGGTATGTGTTTCCAGGGGAACCTCGATTTTGTTTTATTGATTTCCTTTCAGTTAAAATCTTTTATAAACAGTCATAAAGGACTGTGCTCGATTCTATTCACAATATAAACTGCAGTTCCATTTTTCATTGTTGGGACTGCCTTTGACTAGGGCAGAGACAGACGAGAAAGTGAGAGTGTATTACTAGGTTTCATTAGCGCAAACACATTTGAAACAAACAATAGTGTTTTAGAGGTTAGAAATGTTAACTTCCATCTTAATGCTTTAACTGCTTATTAGTTTTTGATAATGGCAAGTGAGAAATATTTATTTTCTTTGTTTCTATCAAACTAAAAATCTTGTGAATGTCACTTCTCTGGGAAAATCCAGATACGATAGTTAACAATTAGAGGTGATTTCACTTTGTACATGTTTCATAAATAAAGATTTCGTTAGTAACCTGATAACATGTCATAACTCATCTGTCCTAAAAATATTTACAAAGGAAATTACTTTTGGGCTGAGTGCTTTTCTGTCTATTTTCTGAAAATTGTATTTTGTCAAAACGGTGGGTGGTGGTTGGTGCGAGCCTATAGTGGGAAAACTTACGTTGGCCCAATGATGATTAAATGTATTGTTGGCCAACCAACTATTCATCTGACCTTCACGCAACGATACTAGAATTGACTGTTTTCACATTCAAGAAATACGTTACTTTAGCGTTGGCTAAATGTCGGGGAACTGCTCTACGAAAAGCACTTTTCCCTCCACTCGGACACTTTGTTTTATCGTTGGGTAATGGTCGGTAACTATATCATACTTGATGCTGGTAGACTGCGTCACTGCTCATGCGCAGTTCTTCACCGCCATCTTGTATACCTATAACTAGCGAAAGGAGTGTGGTCTTAGAGCTGCAAATTATAACAATTCCTCACAAGAGGTCCCAGAAGAAGGAGTGGGGTCGAAGTGCTTTTTTTTATAAAGTATAATCATACTATACAAAATAATTGTAGTCCCTTGTTTGTGAAAACATAAGAGGTCGTGCTTGTCGTGCGCGGAGTGTGCTAATGTAGAATGTGTTAACACTAATTAATATTGACATGATGAACACCCATTTTAAGAGAGTAAAATTAGTGAAGGACATTAGTCACATTAGGTGAGCAACTTACACCCTTCACAATTTGTTAACCACTTTCTCAACTATATAATGACTACTTATTTTTCAGGGGGGGGATTATTTCACGTACAGACTTACACGATGGAGTGGACCTCAGATTTGCACTTTGCTAGAGCACTGCAGATAGTTCCTTAGAAGTAAGAGATATCTGGATTCAGTTTAAGGTGTCCCCCACCCCAAGGCACGGCCCTGGCTACAATACATTGCTCCTGTGCATGCATATTAGGATAGGTTAATTCAACTCTTCCATCCAAGTGTGACATAATGCTTTGTCTTTGTATAAGTTTATTCGTTAGTAACGATAGGCTTAACCACTTGAAAAAGGGAAAGTACTGCCAAAATGTACTGAAAACAGCATGCTATGAACTTTAAAACATATGCCCCTTGTATTTAAATTTTGGGCCAATTGCCAAACCCCAACCAATTTCAGAAACTTTACCGGATAAATTGGACAATTTGTTTTGATTTTCAGACAAACAGTGTGTATCAGTAAGATAATTTTTGTTTTGTAAGTAGTGAAATAGGCATTACTCGAGCAGACACTCCTATGAAATTTTGACACATTTCTTTAACTTTCAAGTTATGATAGAACTTTGTATTTCTTTTAGCAGGACAGGCACTAAATGAGGAGCTCCATTACCACCTGCATATTGAGTTCACGAGGGCTCAGTATAAATACAGTGTGGACTTATGGCACAGAAATTACAGTGCATAAAACACGAACTAAGTTCTGTTAACACTAACAAGCATAAATGCTCTATCTAACCAAGTCAGGGCAGGGAGGACCGAGAGGAAGCGTGGTGTTGCAACAATACGGAGCAGACTGGGGTATGCGCATAAAACAACGTAGTGGAAGTGCACATTTACACATACGACACTTTCAGTCAAAATTCATTTCAGTATGCTGAGCACTGTCAGTAATTACTTATATTGAGACTTTCATTTCTTCACAAAAATGTTGCACATCGTGTCTTACCTATAAATTTTCTATTTGGTCTGCTCGAGTGAACCCATGCAATGTATGGTAGCCTAGTTATTGCCCATTTATGATGTTTTAAGTAACATTGTATGCGGACACGGAAGAAACTATGATATTTGGTGCAAAGGTGCACAGTGTCGCAAATATCGCTGATTTTTTAAACAATGAGTGTACATTGTTCAAATTTAGGCAAAGATAAGGAGCATTGAGCACAACAGTTTGTAAAAAGTAGAAAGAGGGGAACAAAGCCTAACTTAACATAACCAACATGGCGACCAGGGCTTCTACATAGTGGCGAAGGAAATTGTAGTACTTTCTAACGGTTTTTAACTGGTTAGTGCTTTCGGCAATTTTTCCTACATTTTAAACTTAGTATTATCACAATAAACTTAAGAAAACTTCGCCGCTAGGTAGGAGCCCTGGTCGCCATGTTGGCCAAAAGAAATCAACAGAATGATTAACCTTTTTCACTCGCGCCATATTTTGAAACATAAGTACTCGCGCGTTTGCTTTCATCCAACATTGACATTTTGAGATACAAACAATATATTTGGTAACATTTGTTTGAAATAATACCCAGATGTTTACATTATATATAAATTACATATAATTTTAAAACATATGCTTTAATCCTGTTGAAAGATGCGCGTAATGAACATTATACTGTATCTATTGCGAAAGAGAATTAAGTTCTAAAAATAACTGACACTACAGTCTGAGTATACAATACAGATAATCGTTTGTAAGTATAAGACTGTGTCTATAATGTTTTTCTATCTGTTTGATATAATGGTGTACTTAATCAATTCCACCAATGTAGCATTCAACGCACACCTTTTTGCTATACTCTTTGCATACAAACCTCTGGCATTGGTCAAATTTCATGCTTGTTGCAGCATTCCTTGCATTCCTTGCAGCATTCCTTGAAGCTACTACAATTGCAACACGTCAGCGAGCTTTCAGATACAAGGGATGGATAAAAAGTAATGGCACACTTGTTATAATTTACAAATGACTGTATTAGAAGGGAAAATACGTTCTACATTCCTTCAATGTATTCACCCCCCATGTCCACAACCTTCTGCCACACGTATGGAAGGCGCCGTACTCCGTCAGCACGTTGTTCTCTGGCTATGTCTCTCAGAGACCGCCCTACGGCATTGAGGATGGCCTGTCTGGTGTTGTATCGTTGTCCGCGAAGTGGTTGCTTCATCTCGGAAAACAGGTCATAATCGCACGGACTCATATCCGGCGAATATGGTGGATGTTCCAGAATCTCCCAGTTCCAGGCACGTAAAAGGTTTGTCACGGCGGTAGCTGTGTGACAGCGTGCATTGTCGTGCAAAATGATTGGGGTCCGTGCCAAAAGATCAGGTCGCTTTCTCCGAAGTGCGGGACGCAGATGGTGTTGCAAGAACGTGCAGTAATATGGCGCATTCACAGTCTGCCCTGGTGGTACAGCATGGTGCAGGATAACCTCTTGGACATCATACGCCACTATCAACATCACCTTCACTCCTCCCTGACTAGGGTGCACAGTCTTTGGCCGAGGTGAACCGGGATGCTTCCATTCGTTGGATTGGCGCTTCAAACATGGTTCGTAAGATCGAACTTAGGTTTCACCAATGGTAACGATCCTACCCAAGAAATTGTCACCCTCCCTCTGGTGGCGGTCAAGCAATTCTTGTGCCAGTGCATATCGGTACCATTTCTGCACCTCGGTAATGACATGTGGAACCCAATGTGCTGCAATTTTGCGAAAACCCAGGATGTCGTTCAAAATGTGAAGCACAGTTTTATGGCACACCCCAACCTCTGCCGATAACTCACGCACAGTCCACCGTCTATCCACTCCAGCAAGGATGCAAGGAGCTGAATTGTCATTTGTCCACTGGAGGTCGTCTTAACCCATCGAGCTACGGTGCGGTATGGCAACGCTGCATCACCACAGGCTTCCCGCAGTCCCTGAAAACATTCTCGTGCACTACGACCACATGCCACTTCAATTTTGATCCACGAACGCTTTATATGTTTAGTGAACATTGTGTTTAGAGCGCTTTCACTAGCGATACCAATTTGACACCACTGCTCTCGTTGACTCACTGACTCAACAGCGTTCCCACTCACCTAAGTTCCTCAACTGAGATTGTCTTCTCCGGTGCTGCCATCTCGCGGTTCTCCGTCACTAGACTGGCGCGTGCCGGCAGGGTTGCCAGTATTTTTATCCAACCTATGTAGAAGAGTGGGAGAAACCACTTGAGGAATAGCAGCGGGGGTGACTCTTCTAATATGACCGTTCGTAAACAGCATTAGTTCTTATTCACCTGTTTGCTTTTTTCCAACAGCGCGAGTGACAACATATTAAAAGTTGATGTTTTCCACCCCCATTAGGCAGTCATCCTAGAATTGTCATGAGTATATCCTAGAATTGTACATGCGAAATATGTTGTAATGAATGCATTTGAGGCTGGCAAAAGTAAACTACCCATTAACAACTACATTTTTGAAAGCAGAGGTGGTTGTTTTTTTTTCTGCCTTCTAGAAAACTGTTTTTAAAATTTTATCCATTCGTTAGTAAATATATGCGAGACAGTTTAAAATTCAGAAATTATTTGCTTTTTAAAAAATAAAATCTATTTGTTGAAAAGTATTTCTATTGTAACTTCTAATTGTGTGTTAACACTAGCGCTGCAGGATGTCATTTTCTGTGAAGGGTCGCACAAATGATTGTAAAAATTAATTATTTCTGACGAGAGTACGGTACAAAGTGTGACTGCGATTAGTCGTATAAAATCGGTATGGGCAGAAAAGGTATTTAAACCTAATTCAAACTAGGGAGTCTAATTTTTCGCAACTCCCTATTACGAGTTACATTTGAAGGTTGAAATTAATGTGTAGTTCCGAAGCACAACAACTGTCAAGTAAGATACTGAGGTACGTTTGGTGACCCAGTTAACATTTTGTTAAAAAAAAAAAATAGTTGGAGACATGCCTGCTTACCAACCGAGAAGCCGGGGTTCACGTCCCGTACACTCAGTTTACATTTTTCTTTTCCTGTACGGTCGAAGTACAACTAAAAATTTGATCGAAAATTTAAAGATTCTAACTCTACGAAATATTTACAAGAAGCACTAAAAACTTTGATTTCTGTAACCTGTTCTAAAATATGTGAAATTTCTCCATTCTTTCAATTCTCTGCCGCAGTCCGAATACTGTACTTTTAATATTCTTAAATGCAAAATGCCGAAATTATGAACATTCGAAATCGTAATGTAAAAGAAAAAACAACTCAAAATACTGTTGTTTAAAGTTATTTTATTTCTGTTTTTCATTTTTTAAACTTTCTTTAAAGTTAATACATATACAATACAGCCTATGCTTCATTCTTCTCGCAGGTTTCACGGTTATTGTCATTTGGCGAACATTAAGGGTCTTCTGGAACTTATAGAAAAAATCCAGTCGGGCATACTGAAATATATCCAAGGAAATTTGCGTTCACCGGGAATTTCGCAACACTGGTATATATTTCAGGGGCATATATAATAACGTGCGATTTTGAATGAAGAAAGATTGAGACTTGTTGCGATATATTTGAAATGAAGCATATAATCATGTACTACCAGGTGTTTGGCCTGATTCCATTGCAGACGGGCTCTATGGCATCATAATTTCAAGACGGCCGCCAGAATAGTTACTAATATCTTTTTCCGTCTGTAACTCGTTCATGGCTAATTCTTGCAAATTTTACCAGTTTCTTTTCCTAATTCTATTGCGGGCGCCCTGTATGATGTCATAATTCTATGTTGCTGCCAGAATAGATACTAATACCTTTTTTTCCTCTGTAACTCGTTTAAGGTTAATTTTATACCAATTTTGTATATAACATTTTTTGTTCAGAATGAAAAAGAGGAAGAGAAAATGTTATATTTTTTTATATCTCTTCCCGTTTCCGAGATGTATTCGTAGTTTTAAGTTTTCTCAGTTGTTTTTCATTGAAATGAAAATTTTGTTCTTTTCTGTTTTCTGGGAAAGAAATACCTGTTGAGTACAAAATTACAGACTCTACGAATATCCAGAGATTGCCAAGAAGATCTCTCTTGTCTCATTCAAAAACTAAGGATGCGCGAATGTCGTTTCTCGCAAATAAAACAATATTCCATGCACAAAAGATTAAACAAAAACTGATAGTTAGTAGAAGGAAGGAGGCAAAGTCATCAGATAGAAATGATGTTGGGGAACTTAAAAAAAAAAACTCAAAAGAAAGCTGAAGCCAAAATTATTCTACATTCGTTGTACATTTCACGTCATTCTACTACCCTGAACATATATTCACCAGACACAGACGTTTTCATTCTTTCATTGTGATGGTTGCAACATTTGCCGAAAGACTTATGTTCGTCATCGGATTTGATACTAATAAACGATTTATCGATATCAATCTCATTTAATACAGTATAGGATCGACAAAAGTTCAGGCATTGTTAGCTCTTCATGCATTTTTGGGAGTGATATTGCCGAGTCCCTCAAGAATAAAGGCAAACTATCTTTCTTGGAAAGCTATCCAAACAGCAGAGAAAGAAGTTCTTCAGACTTAGGCATTACTTGGATCTCTAGAAGAATTCTAACTAGAACATGAGCAGCTAACCGAGCAACTCATTTGCCAAGTTTTCTTGCCAGGAAGAAGATATCAAACATAGGTGAATTTCCACACAAATGTTAAGAGTGCATTATCAACTGTTGCAGTGGTGCATGCTGATAAGCAAAACCCAAACCTCCCAGAATCATCACAGTATGGATGGGAGAAATCTGGAAACAAGTATTCTCCTATGATGCGTTCGATGCCATGTGCACTAGAATAGATACTGAAACTACAGGTTCCAATATACAATGCAACCCGGAGTTTAGGATAGTAGAACTTTAGAACCGGAAGAGTTACACAAATAATGGCTATACCAAAGCGAACCCTTGTTCATGCATATATTTTTAAACTCGAAAGCAACGATTAAAGTAGACTAGGAAAGACACAGTGTTGCCAGATGTAACCGAAACTGAAAATACATTTTTTTACAAGTCACGTAAATTGACTCATAACACATACGTCTGAATGTTCTGTCGTTAATTTTCAGTTTGTATAACTGGAGAAGCTTGGAAGCTATGGAATGGAAAAAAGAATTTTTCATTTCTACCGATAACTAATCGGATGAGACTTCTGTAAGGGCACACTAGGGAAAACGTGTTTTTCATAAATTAACATTCTGAATTGGCAACAGTTTTGATGTTTCGGTGCATCAAAAGGTGTATTCAGGATTTGTCTACAATATGTAATTCCTGAAAACAATGAAAAAGGAACTTTAAAATAATTGTGATAAAACTTTTACTTACACGCAGCCGGCAACACTGCTATTCATTGATTGAATCAAAACGGAGGTACTTCCAGAATCTGCCGTAGAACTGACAATTCAGTTCATGATGAATAGCAATGTTGCCGGGTGCATGTAAATAAAAGATTTATCATGATAACTTCAAAGTTTCTTTTTCGTTGTGTTCAAGAATTGCATAATGTAGGCAGACCCTTAACACACCTTTTGATGCACTGAAACATCAGCACTATTGCCAATTCAGAATGTTAATTTATGAAAACCACGTTTTTCCTAGTGACCCCTTACAGAGACGTCATCCGATTAATTATCGGTGAAAATGAAAAATTATTTTTTCTTCTCCATAGTTTCCAAGCTACTCCAACTATACAAACTGAAAATTAACGACAGAATACCTATACTCAATTTACGTTACTTGTAAAAAAAATTGATTTACACGTTTGGTTACATCTGGCAACACTGTGGTTCCTAGTGTACTTCAATAGTTGCTTCATAGTTTAAAAATATATGCGTGAACAAGGACAACCATTATTTGTGGACCGCGTCTGGTTCAAAAATTCTAGTTTGGGATAGTAGAACTATTATCCCAAACTCCGGGTTACAGTGTATATTGGACACCCTGTAGTATGTTGTGGTTGTGGGAAAGGACTTTGTGTTGTAAATTGCATGTGTAAAACACGGATTCCTGTATTCGAACAGGAGTCAAAGAATCGATTGATGGTCCCTGCAGTGTACTAGTCACTTCTCGGGTCACGTTGCGCCACTGGAGAGGCTTCCGGTGGAGATCTTTGGGTCTATCCTCATCTCGTGACTCCTTTGCGTAATTTTATTGGAGCACACTACTCATGAAACCACATAGATGCAACAGGATCTTCACAAGAAGTGAGGAGGACCGGCAGAGATTGTTTCTTTGTGGAGGGCGAATATCTTCGGTGACTGCGGGCTCTTCGGACATTGTGGATATGGGAACATCGGAAAGACACGTTGTGGTTTGGTTCCAGTTCGTGCCATTCTTGGTCTTCTTGGTCCAATCTTGGTCTTTGTTGTGATATCCAGCAGGCATGTAGCTAGGAGTGTGTTACGGAAGAGGCACAGTTCAGTTTCGTCCCTGACATACACGCAAAATAAGCACAGCTGACGCATAGATCGAAATAGCATAGGTCCATCAGCAGTGTCTGATTATTTACAGAACTGGAACAACTTCAAATGCGACATTAAAGTTTGCATATTCGGAAACAAGCATATCTTTCCGTTGTCCCCATATCCATAATATCTTAGGGGCCCGTCGGTCTCTGGATATACGCATCCCTACAAGTAGACAATCTGTGTTTTGGGGCCGGTTCTCGTCATTTCTTGTGAGGATCTTGCTGGAGCTCTGTGGTTTCACGGGTAGTGTTCAAAACAGAATTACGCAACAAAGTCAGGAGATGAGGATAGACTCAAAGAAGTAGACCAGAATTCTCTTCAGTGGCGGACAGTGACCCGAGAAGTAACTACAACATTGTCGGGAACGTCGATTGGTTGTTTGACTCCTGTTCAAACACACCGCACTATGCGACATCGAAATCAATGTATTCGTTATCTACAGAGCAACCAGCTCTTTACATACCCATATCAACCCTGGTACTCACCGCTCAAGAAAGTAGGGAGTCATTGAAAAATCCTTTTTAATTGGCTAGATTTTTCGCGCTCTAAAATACAGGTTAATGCAACGTAAACAGTGATTTAAACGGTTTTTACAAGAGGAGATGGAGGGGGTTATGTGACATGTCAAACTGATCGAAAACGAACGTGTTGAATCCATATATGTTGTGATCGCTGAGATGTATAATGACACTTCGATGATGTTAATTCCAAGCTTAATTGGTCATTTTTTACGTCATATTTTTGAAATCTTATAGAATGCGTGCATCGCCGTGCAAAAACTGGCTGGTTTATATATGTGTATATCGCGTTGCTTAGGGAGAGAGTTGCAAATTTAACAAAAATCGCTGTACTGTTTTATTGTAGCAACTACTGTAAACGGAGTCCTCCTCCGATCTATCTCAACTTCTGGGAGCCATAAGTATATACTCATACAAAATCATTCTAAAAATTTGGTGTAAATCGATTCAAATAGGGAAGGAAAAATAGCCCGGACAACAGATTGATAGCCGTTGAAAAATATAAAAAAATTAAAACATCCAGTATATTTCACTGTATCAGTTTCAAAATTTGTAGGGCAAAACAACGTTAAATTTGTAGGGACTTAAAACGCTACCCACCAAATTTGGTGTAAGTTAGTTGAATAAGTACTGAGAAAAAGGACAGAAAAGGGGTGAAAAGCCTTTGAAATATTCACCATTGTCAGAAATTATTCCTTCAAATCGGCAACCTTTCTCCTCATATGAAACGAGTTCCATAAAATGAGTAGTACTCAAACCAACAACATATTTCCTTTTGTCCAAATTACATAATCTACCTCCGCCTGTAGCCTTGGCCGAAAGTTTTTATTTCTTTTTGATATGAACGAAAAACAACAGAAAACTTAAAACTATGATTATATCTCTGAAACGGTAAGAGATATAGAAAAATATAATGAACTTTTCTCTACCTTTTTTCATTCTGAACAAAAAATTGTTATTTACAAAATTTGCATGGAATTAACCATAAACGAGTTACAGACGAAAAAAAAAATATTAGTATCTATTCTGGCGGCCATCTTGAAATTATGACATCATACAGCCCGTCTGCAATGGTATCAAGCCAAACACCCGATGATTCGCGACTAGTCTTAAAATTTCTTCATTCAAAATCCCACGAACTAGGAAATATGTTCTTATGCCCCTGCACTAATTACCCGACAGTCTGACTATCCTGCGAAACAGTATCATCTGTTAAATCACTGGAAGAATGGGCACGCAATAAAATAAATTCTTGAAGATTGCTAAGTTCTGACTCACTGTAGTATTTTAGATCGTAATTTCTATATTTTTATTTTATACGGGATGATATTTCCCATTAGGTATTTTACACTAGTGCAATGACAGGAGGCAAGTTGTAATTGAATACACAAAGTGGGTCATAATATCCTTTGTAGTTTCCAACATTTATAATGCAGTAACTATGATAGAAAGAAATAAACTTGTTCATATCAATAATTGGCGTTTCTTCTAATCATTGGCGGAGTTAGGAATTGTTTGCCGGGGGAGGGGGCAGGTCTTTTGGTCGGTCTCAGACCTATAATATACTTCCTAGACGAATGTGGAGTTATTATGAATAACTATTTTTTGTCAAAAAGATGGGGGTGGGGGATAAGCTACAGAGCAGTCAACGATAACCTAAACATGTCATGTTTCTAATGTTGAAGCATATGTGACAGAAACATTCGGCATCTGTTTCTGTGAATGTCTCAGTTGTTGTAATATGAATATTCGCAATTGCGGAAGGAATTATGAATAACTTTGTTCCAGTATACATGACCTAATGAAGCCTATAGGGCAGAGCCTTGGATTTGTGGTCATCATATTTTGGGCTCAAGTTCGGCTCCGCCATCCTAACAAGGGCTTTCAAGGTTTTCGCAGCAGGAGAATTTAAAGATGATATCTATAGAAAATCGTCATGACCAACACTTTCCCGCAGCTTAAGCTGTTATGTAACCTGTTTGTTATACCTGGATTATAAATAAAATGTTATACACATTAAATTCAATGCAAATATCCCTGAAGTAGCATCTGTGCTCTTTGTTTTTGTACCGTTGAAAATAGTTGAGGCGTATAGTTTCTAAATCCGCCATCTCCAATTTTCAAAAAAAAATGAGCTAAGTAGATTTACTGGTATTCCTTTCCATGCCCTACATGATGGTGAAAAGAGTTGTTTGAAATGTTGCCACCTCCACCCTCAATTATTGCTTTAAAGTTCAGGGTATTCTTCAAAAGCCGCCATCTACACTCAGCAGTGTGTTTCTAAACCCCATCATCTCGATTCTATTCTATTCTATGCTATGAATTGAAGACCGATGTTAATGAAAAAATGTTGCAAGATGTTGTTCAACTCCTAACGAAACACTTCAGGGAGAATTGGCGTGCTAATTCAAACTTAGCCATTTATGTTGATGCTGAAAGGAGACTGACTGCTTCAACATAAGAAAGTGTAGATGAGGATTAGGCTGAATGCCAGTGTTTCGAACATGATTCTGATGAGAACTATATCTGAAAACAGTGTAAAGATCACTTTCAATCCTTTTCTTGTTGGTAAAGGTGGCATTTATTCCGAAGTTCCCATCCTCTTATGTCAGGCTATGTTAGGTTAGGTTAGGTTAGGTCCCAATGGGTTAGATTAGGTTAGGAGGTGAGGTTAAGTAAGCTTATGTTACGAGACGATATTTCTAAACGGGCTGGGAACTTCGCAACTTGACCCGTAAATGTAGCTAACGTACTATGATTATAGCTTCATTTTTTTCCTTGTTTGTGCACATTATAATGTCACCCAACAAGTTAATATCGTTGTTTAGATTCAGTTTATCTCCATCTACTGTTCTGTTCTGAATTAGTTATCAGAAATTATAATAGTAATGACTTGGAAGCAAATAAACCCCAAAAAACTTAAGTACGTTTGTTTCAAAGTCCTCCATCTCCAAAAGTTGTTTTCAAAATCCGCCATCTCCAATCTGCTTTCTGCAATAACCGAGAAATGGGATGAGAGAGATTTTTGTAATTTGGTAGTTATAATGAATGTCCAGAAAGCAGTAAAGTATTTCTAAAAAGAAAATTTTATCTCACATAATCTCTGAGTTATCAGTTTTTCCTGTTTTTCTCGAAACCGTTTATGAAGGAGATGGCGGATTTAGAAACTATACGCCTCAGTTGTTTATTCAGTGTTGGTGAAATACTTAAAGAGAAATTAAGTTTTCATTGCATAATTGCTGCGCATTTTAAGTATTTTTCATTGTAAATCTTGGTTACAAGAATTATTAAACAATATGCCACTCAGAGGTAAAGGGACATTCCATTTTCCAAAAACTATTCGTTATGTACACAATATGTTCTTTATATTTTATTATGCTTTTAAAATTGGGTTCGTCTAGACTTTTAGAAAAAAATCATGTTTAAAGTAGCAACCATATGTGTACAGTCTTTTATGTTTTAGGGTTGCACTAAGAATGACAAAAAACTGAATGAATAATCACAAATAACTGAATGAATAATCACAAATAACTCTTCCAATTGCAGCCAGTCGTTAAATGTTTCCTTTAAATTATAGCAGAGCATTTCCAGCTGTAACCCTTTTAGGATTTTTGATAAATTTTGTTACCATGGCGTAGTATAGTCTTTGACCGCTTTGACCTATTTTGGTTCAATAACATACATTTAAGCCGGGATTTTTAGTTGATCAAGTTAAGAATGGACCAAAAACACTACAGGCGCGTTCTGGAACCGGATGGTCAATTTGGCGGCGCGAAGTGGGAACGGAGGGGCGTGAATTTTTATTTTTTTCTTAAGGCAAATTTCAAAAATTTTCTCGCCTTTAGTTTTCAAGACATTAGATCGAAACTTTGCATAAGGATTATGTGTACCTTTGGGTATTTCTATTTTTTCAGATCCCTACGTTAAACCAGAGCCGGGCCCGAGGGACGATTTTTTCAGAAAAAGTTCCGGTTTTTCCCGATTCTTCCAGTTCAGGTGTATGATACGGACAAACGAGTAGTACCGTTAGAAAGGTCTTGTTATACTGAAAAAAATGACGAATAATGGAAGTATATATATATATATATATATATATATATATATATATATGTGTGTGTGTGTGTGTGTGTAGGGCCAAAATTCAGACTTCCAACAATTTTTTTCCGACCTTTGTTTTCAAGAAACAAGATTGAAATTTTTCTCACGTATTACGTACATAACAACATTTCTTTTTTAAAGAAATCAGGCCGTGAACCCAGGCCCGGGCCAGAGCGGCAAAATATTTTGGCAGGATTTTCTTTAATTTTCCGGTTCCGGTGTATGTTGCAAACATGTGAGTGGTACCGTTGGAAAGGGTTCATTATACTAAAGAAAATGTCGTTTGAACCATGCCTCTAGGTCAAATAGTAAATACGCAGAACATTTTTGAAGTATTTTCATATATATATGTATATATTTATGAGAAAATCGGTCACCTTGAGACTTTCAAAAGCTTCTTCCGACATTAGTCTTCAAGATAAAAGATTAAAATTTTGGACACGTATTATGTACATACCAACGTATTCCTTTAAAAAATCTAGATCTCTTCGTGAACCCAAGCCCGGATTAGAGGGGCGCAAAATTTTCGAAAAGACATTGTTTCGAAAAATTTTCTGATTTACCTGATTTCCACGTTTCTGGTGTATAATACAGACAGGCGAGTGGTACTGTTGGAAAGTACGCTCTATTCGAAAAACAAAAACGAGCTTCGAGCCGTGATCCTACGATAATCGATAATTAGTAAGGAAGCAGTAGCTGTTTGAGTGAAAGTCAAAAATTTACCTCAAAAACTGGAAATTCTAAAAGAGTTAATGCATTAAATTGTTTGATACTCGTATCTGCATTTCTATTTGTGAAAGAAGTTAAAGCATCTCTTGCACTTCTATGTATATTACTACCAAGAAAAGAGTTATAGAAGGTTTGGACTTTTCTTCCTCTTGGAGAATTGGAGAAAGAAATACGGATTTCTTTGTTCTGTTACTTTTATATTGAAGCATAATTTCTCAATAACCAAGTGTCACGTTGCTTTTGGAACGTACTTACTTTTGAGTTTTTGACTTGCTTTGACCTCTCTGGTATATATTTTTGGCCCAAGGATTTCAAAGGTATCTCTACTTTCGAGTTTCAGGCATGCTTAAAATTCTGGAAATTGGACCTAAGCAACATTCCAGTTTTGATCATCTGTATTTCTTTCGTATTTATTCGGTGTAAGGACCTCAAACTTGTTCTGTTGGTCTTTTCTTATCAAAAGGTTTCTAAAACTATCCTAGTGTCCTCCTGTGCCACTGACGCCCCCGTCTAGCGGCTGTCATATGAAATATCCCACGCCCTATCACGTGGGTTTAGTTACATTTAATTCGGACTCTTGACTGCAAAGATATTACGTTTTGAAATAGAATTCATTTGCTGAGAAAAACTGAACCTTATTGAAAATGGACTTGGATCCATTGTGCTCTGAACGCCCCAAATTTTACTTTTCTTCAATAAATTATTGACTTACAAACAATCAATTACGTAGGCTTGTAGAAAATATTCTAAAGTTAGCACAACATGAAGTGCGCTTAAAACATTCTTTTCGAAAATTTATTATTTTAAAATAATGTTATTAGCATCAGTGTTCTGAAACAGTAATCAAATTTTGCAGTTAAAATCTCACCCTCGTCCACGAAATGCGAGCTTAGCCCATAACGGCACAATTAGGAAACGTTTAGTAGCAGTAGCTCCGAAATTACTTGTTTTAGGGTTAAAATATCTACACAAGCGTA
This sequence comes from Thermobia domestica, assembly GCF_964235325.1. NCBI lineage: Eukaryota > Metazoa > Arthropoda > Insecta > Zygentoma > Lepismatidae > Thermobia > Thermobia domestica. The sequence continues at coordinate 31,265,033 of NC_137458.1, forward strand.
TTTCTGGTAAAGTTCTAGTCTTAAAACATGTAACATGGCTCGCTTTGCATTTCGAATTTCGAATATCAATCAAAGATGGCCGCCATGATGCTTGATAGCACCATCTGATATTTCAGACCACTTACAAGTTTTATCATTCTCCCTCAACCCGTTCTCAACACACAAGAATGGCGAGGACGTTTCTTTCAGCATGTATATTCATAGATTGTGTGAAATCTCCATAGTAGGCAGATTTTAAAATTTACCTAAAAAGATTATTACAACCAAGAAAGTACTTTTGAGAGTCAGTGAAAGAGGGTGTAATAAAAGGGGGTCACGATATGAAATAAGTTGAAAATTACAAATCTACACTGAAATATTCTATACCCAGCACAGGGTAGTCTTAACTATGATAAAATAAATGAAAAGGTCGGTTGCAAATAAAAAGCAGCAAGTCTTAACAAATACATTATTGCACGATTTTGAAGCACATGTTTAAAGCCATGTTTTAAACTGTTCAAAATGTTTAAAACATGCTTTTTTCGTGCGTGTTTTAAAACACGTTTAAAACATTTTGAACACCTTTTTCATGTTTTACACACATGTTTTGTTCTTTATTTCTTTTTTAAAAAAACTGTATTTTTTCCAACTTTCTTTTGTCTATACGTAATCTAAACAAAAAAACTAATATATTGCAACCAGTGAAAACCTGTTTACTTTCTTTTGTAAAAAAACACACAAACTGTTATTTAAAAAATTGAAATTAAAAATTCCGCCAAAATATTTTTCCACATTATTATTTATTTCTTTAATTTTTAAGGTGTTAAGTATGTATGGCTCAAGTCGGAAGGATAAAGGAATCTGATAAGGTCTGGTTTGAAGGTGTAAATGGAAATCTCTATCCAGAATTGATGTTCGCGAAGCGCAGAATTTGCAAATGCTGAACCAGTGCTAGAATGAACCTTTATTTATTTACTTTAGAAAATCGCCAAGTGCAAATGTATTTGAATTAGATTTTATAAATTAAGTTCGGATGTTTTCACTTTGTACAAATGAAATATTTATTAAGTTGCATTGGAGGCAATTGTTTGTGCTAATAAGCTATTTAAACTTATATTTACAATTGTGGTTGAGATGAGAGGCCCGAAACTGAACCTACCCAAAATTCTTCGATTTTTAAAGGACAGCCAGATAGAGTTGAAAATGCAGGCAACAGTGGAGAAAGAAAATTCTGAAGATTCTGCAAGATCTAAGCGCCACAAGATTCAAAGGAAGTGTTAAGAAATTAATAACGAATACAAATTTCTGTCTACAGAATAATAGGACAAGAAATAAAAAGAAGGAATAAACTAATAAACTAGATTCAGATAACAATGCGAATGAATCTTCGTGCAATAATGGTGGTCAAGTTTTATGTGTCAGTGACCTCGACGTTTCAGAGGAATCCAGTGAATGTGATAGTTTCAGTTATTTTTGAAATTTGGAGTGATACTAATTCACATGGTGGAAGAAGTTTCTGATTCTTTAGGAGTGAAATTGGTACAGTGGTCAAAGAAACATAATATAATCAGTAGGAGTAACTACTGATCTGTTACATATTTTAAACCAATATTTCCCCCAACTTCCTTCAGACGCACGAATTCTAAGTGTGATCAATTGGATATGTGTAAAGGTGTCACTTAAATGTCCAAAATGTTGAATGTTTCCCTCTGATTGGGGCAAATGAATATGATGGTTGTTTTTTTTAGTACATCAGGTTACGTCATACTTGTCTGTTAAATGAAACAAACTCCCTTGTAATGAGTACGAATTGCAATTTGCAGTTTTTCAAAGTAAAACCAATCTGTACAATGTAGCGTTCGAAAGTAGAGCATTAGATATGTACACCTTGTCTCAAAAAGGTTGAGCGCATTCTTTATTGGTGTTTTGAGGCAAAAAGTTTCTAAGTCCAACTTCGGGTATCTTCGGAAAATAGTAAACCAGGTTCGAACCTCCAAGCTAGCCTTTGCAATCGGGAAAAAGTTTACAGATGTGTTTTTCTTCTTTTAAATATAGTAAGACTTGTTATCTAGTGTTGAAAAAAAGCAACCTTGATTGAAATACTTAATGATACAATATTTCGAAACCTTGTATTAATGTCAGCATTTGCTTGTTTGTCAATTAGCTCTCCATACGTGTAGGAACATTTAGATACGTTAAAGAATCATTCCATATGTAAAAGAATGCTCAAAGTTAAGACATAGAACATAATTATCGCGTGAGTACTAAAATAAAAGTAAAAGTAGAACAAAAACAGCGTTTGTAGTGGATATGAATGTCATAATTATCTTGAGAACCGTTATATATCGCTAAAAGCTTGTTTCCAGAAGTCCTTGTGTTAGCTCACTGGTAAGCCGTCGGATTGTGAAATCATAAGGTTGTGAGTTCGATTCTGCTCTGGGTCAATGCTTTTTTAAAATTATATTTTCCGCAATGCATGAAAAATTATATAAGATAATTACATTAAAATACATCAGTTGTATATGATAACTTTAGACGTTTTCATATAATTCCATATGACAGTATTATATTCTGCTATGATAAAAAACCATAGAACCAGGAATACACCTGAACTGGAAAAATAATAATTAATCATTTTACTCTAATAATTCCTTATTTATTCACCGAATAATAAACGACAACAAGCTCACAGACAAATTGATTTACACGCTTTTCTTCTACATTATAAAAACGGCTACTAACGAAATATGCTAACACTTTGCATTCACTACAGTATATATATAACATAATCATTGCAGAACATAGTAATTATTATGTTTAAAATATAACATCTGAAATAGGTAGGTGTTCACAGTAGGTTGGTATTATATATGAGAATCTTAAATACAAGTTAGGAAACTCGTTTAATAGCAATAAATAAATCATGTAGTGTATTTATTTGCAGCTATTTGTCATATAGAGGGTAATTCTCAACATTCATAATACAGCATGTCATTTATGTTCTTGAAAAATTATTTGATTCATAAACAGAGGGTATAAACAGTGAATCCAAAGTCGCAACGCTCGCAAGAAATTCAGGAACCCCAAAGGTCACGTGAGGAGACTGAATTGTCCTTATGAAGCATGCCACAGCAGAAAGTCTTTACGTAGATTTTCAATTCAAATCCTGATATATGCTTTTGCAATGTGGAAGTGGTGAAGCCTTGACTCGCTCTCTCTCGTTCGCTCGCTCACTCTCTATGTATACAGAATATAAAAGTGGATTATGTGTGTGTTTCAACATAATTTTGATATATCTAAAGGAATTTTATCTATATTTCTTACAATCTGGAAAAGAGTACTGTCGGGATACATATCAAAAATACTAGAAACGGGTCGATATTAGTATCGAATCCAAACTTTCGTGGTCGCTTAGGTGAATAGTTCTACTTTCAATTCAAGTCCAATTAAGCTCCCATTAGCACCCAGGGTGGTTACGTAGCGTATAAAAATATCGAAATCAACCAATATTAGTATCGAATCGTAAATTTTCAGCATACGGTGCTGCGTTTCCCATTAGTCCACATTAGTCCACATTTCACATTAGTCCCATTGCCTAGAGGGCAACATATTAGCAGAGTGCAAAGTTTAAAACTTGAATAATAATTTAAATTTTTCCGTATGAAAAAGTTAAAGATCAACAGCAAATATACTATTTCATGAACAATCCTCTTTTACTATTCTAATATGTTTAATAATAGCGTAAGAAATCTAAAAATAATTCAGAACATGTTTCACATTTGTTATTTTTTGTTACGTAGTTATACCTTTAGCATGTAGTGAGTGGTATTTAACTGTAATAAATTCACTAATTAAGCATATTCGAATTAAGTTTTATTTTTTAGGGATGAAGAGGCGGAGAAATATGTAGTTATTGGGGGCACCGAGAGCAAAAGTGCGTAGGGACGCCGAGCTTTTAAATGCAACACTGGTCGCTAAATTAATTGGAAGAATTTTAATGTTATTTAGGACCAAATTTAGTCCTAACGGTGGCAGTATCCGTTTGCTCTCCTAGCAGAAATGAAAGGGGCTGACATCAAAATTATAAAAAAAAGACCGACATTAGTGTCGAATCCATAATTTTCGGGGTGGATTAGATAAAGAGTGGCACTTCCAGGTGCCACGTAAGTTAAGCCCTCATTAGCACCCTGAAGGGGTGTGTGAAATTGTGACATGTAGAAGTAATTGAAAATGACCAATGTTAGTGTTGAATCCATATCTTTCGGGGTCCCCAAGTTTAATGGGAGCAGTTCTGATGGCCTTTAAGTTCAAATTCCAGTAGGAGTAAAATCTCCTAGCACATCTAATAAGGAGAGTCGATAGTCGAGTAACATATACAATGATTTAAAACTACCGATATTAGTGTAGAGTCCATAGTTTCGTTATCACCGACATAAATAGCAATACTTCTGAACGAACATGTCAGCTGGATTTTGAATTCACAGGGGCAGCATCGAAGGCATTGCTCGCACAGCTCTAAGTATTTCAATGTTTCTGTATAAGTGTATATTCCAGCGTAACTCCTCAATGTCTGGGGCAACATTTACCAAACTGGGGGGACATATTACTTTCAATCTAAGAGGAAAATATTGTGGTAGTATGAAGTTATGGAAGTTCGGAGGTGTGACATGTAAAAATAATGTTAAACGACTGATCTTAGTGTTTTATCAATAATTTTCTCTGTCGTTGAGATGGATAGTGATGCGCAGAATGGAGTTTACATCCAAATCCATCCCCATCTTTACAGGATGATGGCCTGGGAGAAATAAAAATAGAATCTCAAAAATTACTGAAATATTTGTCGAATTTATAGTTTTCGGGGTTGACAGAGCGTTTCTAATAACTTTGGAAGGTAATGTGTACCCACTTCAAGATGGGTGTTTTAATCATATCAATTTCTTACCGTGAGATAAATGACCATTTCAACTACTAAATAAAGCCAATCTTCGCAATCGACGAAAAAATTGTGTGGATGTATGTTTCGTCTTTTAAATGAAAGAAGACATGTTAAAATCAAAGATGGAGTTGGTCAATGGGTCGGTTGCTAAGTGGGTGAAATGGGTCAAGATTTGTGAGTGGGTCAGTGGATCGTGGGTCAAAAGGACGTGACCTACTGCGAAACACCACTCACCGTGAGTCACACTCACCCTCCTACCCATTCTGTTCAGTGCATTGTGGACAAAATCTTGTGAACACTGGTGAGCTTTTCTACATTTTACTTTCAAGATCTCTATTTTTGCATTTTGTCATTTGTTTCTAATGAAAAAAGTTCTGTTACTTTTGGATTTTCATAGGATAGTAGGAGTTGGATTTTGGGATGCATCCTGTGAGCTTCTAGAGGAGCTAACTGCTTGAAAAAATATTTTTGAATCACCTGTAACATATGAATTATATTATAAAAAATTGAAAGTAACTATGTCTGCGTAATCATCACGGTCAAATTGCAAAGTCAAATGATACGACGTTTAGTATATAATCAGGCCCCAATCCCAACTGGGAAGTTATCACACGCGTATCACTTTCATTATAATACATATCCTTAGGGGGAGTAGAAGTCCGAATTTTTGCGAAAAATTGAGTATCTCACAAGCCGTTCAACTAAGAGCTGAAATTCAGCATAAAACTTTTTATTAAAAATAAACAGAATATGTCGTGGCATTTTTAAAATTGTCTTTTATGAGCGAGGTGGGGGTGGGGGTGCATTTTCTATATATTGTAAATTGGTAGTGGGTTGATTTGTAAAAATAATCGAAAACGATTGATATTAGTTGAGAAACCAAATGAGTAATGAAAACTACAGTTCTTCGAATTTTATACCCACTGCTTTCTATTTATAATTGCTGAAGCTGGTGTTTAATATATGGAGCGTTCTGAGCATAAGGTAATCAAGCCATAAAGTTGAGAGAAAACTGGCCATAAATTTGTATTGTAAACTTAATTACATGGGTATTTTCAATTAGTATGGCATGCTTAATTATATAGAAAATTTTTCTTTCTTTTTTTAAGTTGGTCTACTTTCCTTGATTTGAGACTTTCAAATTTCATCCTATTTTTTACTGAAATGTGTCTGTAAGGCAACAAAGAAAGAATTATATATGATAAATTTAAATTCATTTTAATTCGAAAGATGAGAAACACTTTGCCATTATATATTGTAAAGGTCAAATCCATCAGTATTGTAGCAGAGAAGTGCTTGAGCCATTGACGGTAAAAATTCAAACTCCGATTAGTGATAATTTCACGGTCTTGTTTTATTACAAGTGTAACCTCTTTAGGCAATGGAGAGGAGGACGTAGATTATGGGTCAGAGTTGATGTCAATGGGTTTTGGTGGGTCGTAATTGTTCGCAATGATTCACAGTGGTTCATAGTTGGTGGCGGGTCAAAGTGGATCACGATGAATGATGGGTCAGAGTGGGTCAATGGGTCATTTGGGTGGTGGGTGATAGTGGGGTCATGGTGGGACGTGGATGAAATTTTCATTAACCCACATCATCTCTGGTTAAAATTGTACTAAAGATAAGATGCACCGAAGATGCATGTCGGCTATTATGCACAAATTTTGCACATAGATAGTACCCCACCAGAAAGCAATAAATCTGAAACGGCTCACGGTATCACCACCTAGAAATCGAGATGTAGGGGTTTGTCTGTTTGGCTAAATTAAGAGGTCAATGATTTATCCTTCAACAAGCAAGCTTTTTATGATCGTTTCCGTGGGGAAGTCAGAAGAATACGTGCCTAGTAATCGTAATATTAATAGTTCGCGTCCACTCCAGGGTATTTGTTTTGTGTTTTTTTTTTTTGACTCACCTAAATATAAACAAATCACACATGTAGGTATTTTAACATATTTTGGGAGAGTAATTTTGTGGTTCGTTGGCGTTTCATCGCGTCTCTTCCGCTGGTAGTAAAGTTTTCAAAATGGAACTGGGGCCACCGCGGATCGTCGCTACGGAGCCACCAATTTTTGGCGAGAGGTCAATAGTTGACCATCTGTAGTCCACCGACACTTACAGCTTAGGGTAATGAACGATGTCTTTACTTTATAGACTTCATTACTACCGACGTCGGCTGTCAACTAGCTTTTAGTATTCCTTTACTAACCGTCTATCGTTCATGTTTATACACGGTGTTGTCATAATAAAATAATAATAATAATAATAATAATAATAATAATAATAATAATAATAATAATAATAATAATAATAATAATAATAATAATAATAATAATAATTTGGTAATAGAATAATTATATTGTCTATGTATTGTCTATGTAGAACTACACACAGGATTTGGCTTGTTTTGGTTCGACTCGACTCTAATCCGAGTCGAGTTGGGGGATATTTTTCGCGCCGAGTCCTAGAGTAGACCTCAAAGGCCCATCTCTACTAATGAGAGCTTAATCGGAGTTAAGCGAAATCGAAAGTTAACACTATTTATCTAAGCGACTCCGAAAACTATGAATTCAACACTAATATCGATAATTTTCTAGCAATCTTTTATATGTATCCCCCTCCCATTCACCATAGGTAACCCGAAAGCACTCTTTTTCAGACTATAAGAAATGTGGTTAAAATTACTTTAAAGAAGTTCTGGACACAGCTAAGGAGAAATAGATGCAACGAAGAGGTTAAGATCACAAGAGACATAGCAAGAGAGAGAAATAAAGAGGAAGAGGTCACGAACAAAAAATGGTTCGGAATAGAAAGCCTGGCAAAGAAACAGAGAAGATAAAGAGAATGCTTCGGAAAGCAGTAATTAGGACGTACAGGAAAGGAGGAAGCAGAATAATTGAACTAGTAAGAAGAACCAAGAAAAAAGCAGTAGCGGACAAAGATCAAAGGGGAGTAATATATAGAGTAGGATGCGCGGAGTGGAACAAAATTTACATAGGAGAAACGAAAAAGGAAAAGTAAGAAAGGATTAAACAGCACCAGGATGATGTAAGATTGAAAAGGGACAACAATGCGATATACAAGCATCACTAAGAGACAAACCGCAGGATAGGGTGGGAAGGAGCAGAGGTCATAGAGGTAGAGAACAGAACTTTGGTGAGAAAATGGAAGGAAGTCAGGGAGATTATGAAGGCAGGAGACAAGATGATGAATTGGAATGCAGGATTCTCGATAAATAAAGAGTGGGAGAAGATTCTGCTTAAAGAAGAAGAAATGAAAAGGAAGAAAAAAGAAAGAGGAAAAATTAATAAGGAAAATAAGGATAATTAGAGGACAGAATGTATTCAACGAAAAAAAGTAAACTTTTAATTGGACACGTGTGCAGGTAAAAAGTGAAAGTGAAAGCCACACAGGTGTTACTTTTTAATGAAGAGGCGGAGCTTAATTAAAAGTTGATCTCTGGAGAGTATATAAGGGATGACTAACTCCCAAACAGCCAGAAGGAGTGGAAGTCTGATGAAGACACAGTTATTGTGTTGAAACTGTTACGTGATACTGTTTTTTATATATTATCACATAGCCTTCCTCAGTGTGTTATTGTGTACTCTAGGCCACTGGTTCTCAATCTAATTCCTATCACGATCCCCTTTAATCACATCTTCTTGCCAGCGACCCTTTTATAATTTGTGTTTTGTAATAAGCTTGTGTGGGATTTTTAACATACCTATTTCCATAATAGTAGAATCCATTTCTTGTTTATAGTGAACAGTGCCGTCGCATGGAAAATCAGCGCCCGATGCGAGAGTATACGACGATGTCTCCGTACATACACTGAATGAGCAAAACTCATGGGATAGCAGGGCTCTTACTTGTGGATGGACAGCACGTGTGCCCAACGCCACCTGGTAGCCTCAGCGACGGTCTCAGTTGTGTGATAGACAGTGCTGGAAGTGGCTGTGTGAGTGCGCTGGTAATATGTAACGTCGTCGCGAGTTGACGGCATTCGAACTGGGCATGGTTGTGGGTGCCCGACGCATGGGGCATTCCATTTCGGAAGTGGTTCATGAATTCGGCTTCCCAAGGTCAACAGTGTCGAGAGTTTACCGAGAATGGGTGAATGAGGGTGTCACAGTCCACAACAGACACCATACCGGGCGTCCACAGGCCCTAAATGACCGAGACTGGCGAAACCTGAGACGAGTGGTAATTCGAGATAGGGGAGCAAATGTGCAACGAATCACAGCTGAATTCAACACTGGCCGAGATAGAGACGTTTCCCAGTGAACAATCCGTCGGAACATGCGTGTTACTCGGGTATGGGAGCCGTCGCCCCACACGTGTGCCACTGCTAACCCGGCGTCATCGGACAATTCGGCGTGCATTTGCCAACAATCACCACGGATGGACACCAAGTGGCGTAACATGATCTGGTCTGACGAATCACGTTTTCAACTGTTGCATGCAGATGGGAGGCACCGTGTGTGGCGCACACCGCACGAAGCGATGGATCCAGCGTGCCAAGTGGGCACAGTCCTGGCCGGTGGCCTATCTGTCATGGTGTCGGGTGCATTTTTGTGGCATGGAATGGGCCCCCTGGTCGTTCTGGATGCCACATTGACTGGTTAGCGGTATCGTCAGCTGCTTGGAGACCATCTCCACCCTTTTGTCATGTTTCAACACCCTGACGACATTGCTGTGTATCAAGATGACAACGCAGCCCCACATCGCGCCAATATTGTCTGTGCCTGGTTCGACGAGCATGCAGGTGAGATCCAACGACTGAATTGGCCACCTCGTAGTCCGGATATGAACCCCATTGAACATATCTGGGATGCCCTCGAGGTCAGGCTCAGGGCATTGAATTCTCAACCCACGAACAGGACCCAATTGGCTGCCGCTCTGCAGGATGTGTGGTGCCAACTGCCTCCGGACGTGTTCCAGGGCCTTGCTGACTCACTGCCACGCCGTATCGCTGCACTCCGCAGCGCCAGAGGGGGCCCGACCAGATATTAGGTGGGTATTACATGAGTTTTGCTCATTCAGTTGAGTGAGGTCGACAAACTAGCTGCGAAGCGCCACCATGATTCGCACGAAGCTCAATAAAATTTTCAAAAGTAAACCCTGGCTTTCCTTGATTTTGAGCACATTTTATTACGTTTTTCCTTCTATTTTATACATGTGCACATGCACTTTTCAACCATAAGTAACACACTTCCTCCGAAATTTGTGCCCCCTTTTTTCGGCGCCCGGCACTGACAGTGGAAACAGTAACTGTAATATCTATATTTCCAACGACGAAGGTGCTGGTTCAAGATGAATGTTAAACTCCTTCATTGAATAGGCCATTAACGTATCTAATCTAAGCCCACAACATCTTGACCAAATAATAGAATGATCATGCGACAAGTCTTTGCAACTGGTTTTCTGTAACGAAGACTTGGAAAAGTTCTGCCTTATGAGGAGAGAAGAATATCCAGGTCTGGTATCTGCTGCTTTAAAAGTAATAATTCCATTTGCTATATCGTACCTGTGCGAAAGTGTTTCTTTCTTTTTTTATGGTAAGCATTGAAACAAAGACAACAAATCGCTTATCAGTTGAAAATGGCTTGATAATGTTCGTCACGAAGATTGAACCGGGCATTGCTGCACTAGTGAAATTACACCATGCTTAGGTATCTCATTAGGTTTCAATTTTAATTGTATTTCAATGTGCAGGTTTTGTTGCATGTATATTATTCTAGTATTTCTGTATACAGTTCTCATTAGTTTCACATCATACCTCTTTCATTTAAATTCATTTTTAAACAACTCTGCACCCTTTGAAAATGTTAAGTAGACTTATTTTTTATTGTTCTTTATAATATATATATATATATATAAAATAAAAGTATTCCTATCAGATCAAAATTCAAAATAATATTTAAAAATAATTTCCGGTATTCGATTCTAACTATATTTATCTCTTCCGCTTATCTTCGCGACCCCCTAGGGGACGCGAATTCCAGGTTGAGAAACCCTGCTCTAGACATACATATGTTATGTTGGAACATACATACATACACTTTTATATGTATAAATGCAGATAAGAGAGAGCGATTAAGGTATTACCGCTCTCAATCTCTTCACCTTACTTTTGCGATTCGTGAATTTCTTACGTGACAGTTTGGGGCTAGCTAGTTTTTTTGTCTTGAACCACGATCCGATTTTCGATATGCTCTACCTAAATGCTGTAATGCGAATATTGAGAAGTTGTCTGCGTATGAAAATAGCTCCAAATAAATACATTACATAACTTATTTATTGCTATTACACATTTTTTTAATTTGTATTTAATATTCACATATAACATAACGACGTTCTCTCAATACCTCAGATGTTATATTTTAAAGATAAGTATTACTTATGTCGTGAAATGATATGAATATATATATTCAACTGATATATATATATACAACTGATGATATGAATATATATATTCAATGATATATACAACTGATGAATTGTAGTGTAACTATTTTACATAATTTCCATGCATTGAGGAAAGTAGAATATCATAAAATAATCGCACCTGAACGGGCATCGAACTCACGATTTAAACTCTCAGGGGTGCACCACTGAGCTAACATGACCGCTTTTCGGAAGTTGCTTCTGAAATATAACTAAGCTCATACGTAAATGGTCTTTTCCGTATGGAAATCACAATGACGAAACGAGAGTGTGAATACATAGTTTCGAAATATTGTATCATTAAGTATTTCAATCAATGTTACTTTTTTCTACACTTAATACCATTTCAACATGTCTTATTATATTTAACAGAAGGAAAAACATATCTGTAAATTTTTTTCCCGATTTCTAAGGTTGGCTTGGAGGTTCGAACTAGCAGCTTTAGTTTACTGTTTTCCGAAGAGACCTGAAGTTGGACTTCGAAAGTGTTCGTCTCAAAACAGCTATCATCATATCGCTCAATCTGTTCAGTATATGGTATATGTTTTTATACGTGTAAAGTCAGTATAACAATTCATTCTTTAAACATCTTTTCGTATGTTTTAATATTCCTTTATAAAAACTGTTTTTAATATTATTATTACGGCGCACCATTTTCAGATTTCTTTCGCGAGTCATTGACAAAGTCGGTCCTTACAATAGGCGTGTCGTGCAAGTAACCAATCACACGTCAGGTACTAGCTTTTACCTATTGCTTCCTGCTCACAGCTCAGAACATTGGTAACTATGGATAGACGTACAGCAGTAATTGCTTTATGACAGTTGGGAGGCTATTCTGCAACTGCAGCTAGCAGGCAAGTAGGTGTCCCGGCCTCTACAGGAAGGCGATGGATTCGGAAATATTGTGCTACAGGTCAGACTGGTAATTTACGATCTCCTGGTCGTCCGCATGTGTCAACCGAAGCCGAAGATGCGAGATTAGTAAACGAAGCCCACTTAGACCCACTAAGGACGTCTAGGCAGCTAAGAGAAGCTTCTCTCTTTCCTAGTAGTAAGCATACAGCTTTGGGAAGGCTTCGTCATGCTGGGTTATGTGGCCGTTTTGCTGCCGTGAAGGAAAAATTCTCAAACGACCACAAAATTTACCGTCTCGCGTTTGCACAGGCGAATGTGTGTCGCAATTGGGAAAACGTAGTTTCCTCAGATGAATCCATATTCACAACATCAAATGAGGGACGCCGTTTTGTGTATCGTCCGAGAGGCATCCGATATGACCCTGGATATGTGACTGCTTGCAATTGCAGTGGCCATGATCTATTTCATGTTGGGGTTGGATTTCCAGTCGCGGAGCAGGACAGCTTCACAGAATTGAAGGACATCTGGACAGTGCTCAGTACTTAGACATTATGAGTAATATCATGGTGCAATCTGTACGAGTATTTCAGCCTGATGGTGTAATTCACTTCCAGCAAGACCAGTCGCCAATACATACTTCACGTGTGGTTCAGGAATGGTTCGCAGGACAGCCTGAGATGATTTAATTGACTGGCCGCCTCGTGGAGCGGACCTCAATCCCATCGAAAATATGTGGTCAGAAGTGAAGCGTACTCTAAGAGACAGTTGGCCTGAGGCAGATCCACCAAGAACTCAGGATGACCTGTGGCATCTTGTTTCCGAAGCATGTCTGGAGGTAGGGGAAGGAGATAGATTTGTCACCCATTTAATAGATTCTATGCCCAGAAGAATGGGGCGTGTAATAAATTCAGAAGGGTCTTGGGCACAATATTAATGTCCCCGCCTTAACTCCCGAAAACAGCCCTTTTCAGGGCTACCTAAACGCTTCTGAAAATATTTCTAGAAGTAAACCACTCCTTGTATCCGATTTCTGTGCAATTCTACTAACAAAAAAATGATAATTCGCTGCAAGCTTTGAATTCAAGACCTCTTCATTGCCAAGCCCGTGTTCTACCAGTGAGCTAACATAAAGCCGCAAATGCAACCTGAAGAAACACGACTTCAATTTCCGGTATTCGATGACAATGATGCTCATATACTTTGCAAATGTTGTATTCAACTTGGGATATTCCGAAACACACACACACATATATATATATATATATAAACAAAGCGAGCGAGCGAGAGAGAGAGAGAGAGAGAGAGAGAGAGAGATGAATATACAAAAGCATATTCAAAGTATTCGAATGTGACTCTAAGTAACGACATTCCGTTCTAAAGAGCATTTGTGTTTCTTCCCGTGACGTTAAGAGGATCGGGAAAAGTATGTCTTGAAGCAGGATCCGACTTTGGATACTCTGTTTATACACTTTCTATATCCGTAGGAATACACTGTATTTCACGAATGTAAATGACATGCTGTAATGAGAATATTGAGAAGTTACATCTGTATGACAAATAGCTGCAAACAAATACACTACATGATTTATTTATTGCTATTAAACGATTTCCTAACTTGTATTTAAGATTCTCATATATAATACCAACCTACTGTGAACACCTACCTATTTCAGATGTTATATTTTAGACATAATAATTACTATGTTCTGCAATGATTACGTTATATATATATATATATATATATATATATATATATATATATATATATATATATATATATACAAAACTTTTGTATTTTAATGTAACTATTTTATATAATTTTTCATGCATTGCGGAAAATATAATTTAAAAAAGCATTGACCCAGAAGAGAATCGAATTCACAACCTTATGATTTGAAATCCGATAGCTTACCAGTGAGCTAACACAAGGACTTCTGGAAACAAGCTTTTAGCGATATAACGGTTCTCAAGATAATTATGACATTCATATCCACTACAAACGCTGTTTTTGTTCTACTTTTACTTTTATTTTAGTACTCACGCGATAATTATGTTCTCTGTCTTAACTTTGAGCATTCTTTTACATATGGAAGGATTCTTTAACGTATCTAAATGTTCCTACACGTATGGAGAGCTAAATGACAAACAAGCAAATGCTGACATTAATACAAGGTTTCGAAATATTGTATCATTAAGTATTTCAATCAAGTTTGCTTTTTTTTCAACACTTGATAACAAGTCTTATTATATTTTAAGGGAGAAAAACACATCTGTAAACTTTTTCCCGATTGCAAAGGCTTGGAGGTTCGAACTTGGTTTACTATTTTCCGAAGATACCCGAAGTTGGACTTAGAAACTTTTTGCCTCAAAACACCAATAAAGAATGCGCTCAACCTTTTTGAGACAAGGTGTACATAGTTCGAAAAATAGCTGAGAAAAGAGATATCTTTCTTCAGATCTCAACAAGAAATGTGTACATTTACCTATTTGGATAACCAATTTCCTTAGTTGTCCATTCCATTTGCTAACATGTGTTTATTTGACTAATCACAGATCGCAGGGTGTCGACTTTCCTTGAAATCAAATAATTAATCTGAAAAATTTACACTTAATATCTTGGCCTCGGAAACTAAAATATTTTAATGTAAACAAATTAATAAGCTTGTACTCACCATATTATCTGAAGAACATACAAGTAATGTTTTCGGAGTATTCGCTACTTCATCCTCAGCGTGACGAAAAGGACATTAACTGATTCTTTGAACATTTTTCGAATGTAAGCAAGCTGAAGATGAGGTAACGGATACTTCGAAAATTTTACTTGAGTTTTCTTCACATACTGCGGTGAGTTCAACGTATTTGTTTGTTGCATCTGATCAGAATATTAAGTTCTGTATGTTAAGAAATTAGTTACCTAGTATATAGCCTTACTACCCGGTGAAATATCTCTTAAACATTTTTCTTGTAATGTTACAACAAGGGTTCCCAAATGTCCCGGAGTTTTAGGGATAGTCTTTTATTTTATGATTTTTTCCCGCTTCCCGGGAAGCTTCGATACGGGACGGCAAAAGTCCCGTATTTTGCCCAAATGACAAATTTACCTCAGACAACGACTTTAAAGCTCACAAGTTTTAATGAGTCGTCATGAGTGTGGGTAGTAAATGGCAAATGCTGGTTCAGAAAAGCTCTGAGTTGCCAATTTTATTTAACGTCGTCTCCTTTTTCCTAAGCATCCCACTGTCAAATTCATTTGTGGAAAGAGTTTTCGCACATATGAATTTGAAATGGACTGACACAAGAAACAGGTGTTCTGCCCAGCTGATGAAAGTTCAACTTATAATAGCAATCAACTCTTCGACTTTAAGCTGCATTGAGTGTTTCGACAGCCTAAATAAAATCCAAGCTTGGAAAAGATTATAAGTGCAGTTAAGTCAACCGTGAAGTACATTTTTCTTTTAAGAAAAGTTTAAGTAACTTAAATCCAATGTTTCAAAAGTGAAATTTACCTAGGTTTTCTTATCTCTTTGTATTAGTTAATGCTTTTGTATTTCTTTCAGTCTAAATGATTACTCTTTTTACTTGATGCATGGCTAGATCATGTTTTTTCGAAACTATTCCCGTAATTCGTGTTTAAACTTGTCAACATGTCCCTTACTTTGACTATTTTTATTTGGCAAAAGTGGTTACAACATATATACATGTGTATGCATATGAAAAGAATGTGTATATATGACCACTCATAAAAAGTACGTATATGAGGCATTGGTGCTACATAATTTGTTCTTGTGTAGTGGAAGTAATAACAACAGACCTACGCGTCCGAGTATAATAATCACATGTTAACAAAACAAGAATTCCGATTATGTAAAAATGTTTAAAGCATAGTGCTTCAAAATATGCTACTTTCAAGTACAAATTTACCTGTTAATCATTAACCTCCAGCTGGTCCCCTTTCATATGCTCGCACACGTATGTAAAACAACGTTGGTATTTAAACATGGATATACAGTTTATAAATTTTAATATGAATATCCCATTGTTGTTTGCAATGATAACAGTTGTCATAATTTTGTTTGCAACTTCAAAAGTATTTACTTTATATATATATATATATATATATATATATATATATATATATATATAATTGAAAAGATTGTAATGTATATTATGACTTGCTATTGTAATAAAAAATCTGGTGAAAACTTAAGAACAGTGTTTAGTTTCTTTCATTTTCATTGAATTAACAGTAATATCTTTTCAGTTACTAAGGTGTTGCAGGAGCATTGTGGATTGGTTTATAACGTAGCAGGATAAAGTCTCGTTGTCTGTAATGGTATATAATGCATGTTTCTTAATTGCTTATTTGTTAATTGAATTTAAAAAAAATAATATGCTTAGTTAGTACTAGTACAAATGTTAATACTAGTAAGTATTCATCGTTAGTGCTTTCTTCCTACATTTTGTTTTCCATTTAGGGGCTTTCACTCCCTATCTTTTGCCCAATTTTCCCCACGAACCAACTTGACCTGTATTTTTAACCAAATAATATTCTTCGAAAGTTTCATTCGAATCGGTTCAGGCATTCAACAGTTATCATTTATTTTTAGTACTTTTCCTACATTTTTCACATTTAAGGGCTGTTTTCACTCCCTCTCTCCTGTCTGGGTTTTCTTCTCTAACGAACTTGAGCTGTAATTTAACCTATTAATAATTTTTGGAAGTTTAATTTGAATCGAATCAGGTGTTTCTGGGTTTTCGTTAATTTTATATATTTTTTCTACATTTTTACTATTTAGGGACGTTTTCATCCTCGCTCTCTTCTCTGATTTTATTTTCCAACTAATTTGATGGGTACTAACTAACTAACTCTGTGGCCTATGGAACTCAGAGGTTCAATACCGCGTTCACAAAAGCTTTCCACTGACTTCTATCTTACCTAACTGGATCCAGGTTCTACTTTGTATTCCTATCTCTGCGAGATCCAACTTAATATTGTCCTCCCATCTGCGCCTAGGTCTTCCTAATGGTTGTTTTCCGATTAGTCTTGCAGTCAAGAACTTGAAAGCGCTTCTACTTTCTTCCATCGTAGCTACATGACCTGTTCACCTAAGTCTCCTAAAGTTGATGACCCTAACAATGTCTGGTACATCGTATAAATTATGTAGTTCCTTGTTATGAAGTTTCCGCCATTCCCTATTCCCGTTCCTATTGGGTCCGAATATTCGGCTCAGGTTCTTGTTCTCAAATACTTTCAGTCTGTTCTTCCCTCAGAGTAAGAATATGATGTGTACTTTGAACCAATAAATAATCATTGAAAGTTTCATTTGAACCGGTTCAGCCGTTCGAGAGTTATCGTGAGACCTACACACAACGCAAATACCAAGCCAGTCGAATCGTAGACTGTTTCTCACAGTTAATAATCTATATTTTCAGTTTCCCTACGTTACTCCAGCCAAACCTCGACGTTGAATGGTGGTTCAGCATCCAAATCCTGACGTTTACGCAACCAAATCTAGCATAATTGCCTGACGTTCCCGAACGTGTCCTCGCGGTAGGTGGGGTAGGGTGGTGATGCATTCGTCTGACACGTTTGATTTTCTATATGGTATTTCTGAGATATTCTGAACTGTTATTTATTTAGGCATGAGTTATTATTTATTTAGTAATAATGCTGATACAGTCGATAGACTATATCTGCGTCATTATGTATGAATAATAACTGTCGAAATAAATGACAGATTGGAATATCTTAGGAATACTATATAAAATGTCAGAACGCGTCAAATCGAATGCATCACCCTACCCCAGCTGCCGCGAGAACACGTAGAACGTCAGGGAATTATGCTACATTTGACTGTAAGGTTAAAACTGTAATATTACAGTTATACAATACCGACAATTATTGACTGGGATATATTTCCCCGTCTCCCTCTCTAATGATGCCAGTGCACATACGTATATAGTAACAATAAGAGAAAATGCTATTGTCATCCTTTACTTTGTATTTTTCCCTAAAACTATTTGTGTTTTGGTGACTTTTTATTAGTTGAAATGCTTATGGTAATAATGGTAAAATTGCACAACTTTTTTTTTGCACAATTTCCAATTTTGTTGCCTGCTCATGAAGGATTTATCTGTGTTAACAGGTAAGGGAGTGAAAGTTTGCGCAATTTCAGTGCACCCAGGGTGATTAGCTTATGATTATACCTCATCCTGTGCTTTTTCGATGTATTGCGTCTACAGAAAGCTTTAGGTGTTTGATCGGGTTAAATCATAACTTCTTATAACTTGTTTCTTCTCGAAATTGGAACTGAATTTTTCCCCCACTGACATGCGTATATAACTGACCTTTCTCTTTGCATTGATTTTCTAGTTTTGAAGTTGATATACAGTATACCTTAATTTCCTTTTGCTAATTGCAGGAAAGTGCGTTCCTAGGAGACAATTTGACATACCCAATGAACTCGCTTTTTCCAGTCTTCGCTTTGGCGGAGTATATCCTCAGCAGATGGAAGGGTTACTCGATAAATGTACCCAAGATCATGGCGAAAAACAAGCGAAGATGGCAAAGGTAAGTGAAACCCATGTTTCGAAATTTGACATATGTAAACTTAATGTTCGGAAGTTGAATTTCATCATCTTCATATATAACGGATATGCCTAATCAATAAGGACATACCAGAATTTACAATATGAGGTTTGACTAGTGTTACGTGAATGAATAACGCCTGAAAATATAACTTTATTACATATTCACCTATGAAAGTAGAGAGAAATCTCCAAGTTTTATTCTAAACGATTATTTAACATCATGATATATTAAGCTCATTAGTGGGGCTTTTTTCTCAATGTATCAACTAAGAATAAAAACTCACAATAAATAATGCCATTGCAGTAAACAAAATATAATTTTATTTAGAATTAAAGAAGACAATAATAACTATCAACTAGAAAAAAATGATGATTCACCAATGGGTTTATGATATCCACTTTGCTTTCGAACATGAGTTCCAGAAGTAAGCTACTGATTCATTGTTACATAGTCAACTGGGATAGAGACGAAGTACTTTTAACAATCAGGAATACATTTTCTGCACTCATATGTGCCCGGAAAACAGGACTTAAATTTAGTATAAGGAAGTTTACCGGACATCTTCCTTGACAAACCAGACTCCAACTTCAATACCTCCAGTCTGTTATCTGTAACTCTATGGAGAAGATTGCAAATACCAGACAAGGAGCATAAGATACTGACCTCTCAGTTGAAACGGAACAGATGATCATTGAAAACTAAAAGCTATGAAATAGCCCTACAGAAAAACCTAAAACTCGATAAAGTAAAATTCTGACCAAAACGTTGCGTAACGAAAATCAAATGAATAAACACATGAAGTATTTAAACTTAGAATTTTAAGAAATAAAAAAAAAATATTCGGTTGTGTCTACTCTCGGACACACAAAGAAAGATAATTAGCTTAAACTCTGTTATAGCACTTATGAAATGTTGTCTGTAAGATCATATACATTGTGTAATGTTCTGCTTGTTCTCACACTGCTTCATTGTAGACACACACACACACACACACACACACACACACATATATATATATATATATATATATATATATATATATATATATATATATATATATATATAGTTAAAGTTTTAAGTGGTTAAATAAAATAAAATATCTGTCAATTTATTCGTAGACAGCATTATGATTCGTAGATAGTGAAATTTACAGCCTAAGAGAATGATATATCACAGAAGTAAATTTCTTTAACTAGCAGTGAGTTTAATCATAAACTGGCAACACATAAACAGCAAATTAACTTACAGTGAATATAGCCACTACAGTTGTTAAACGATTTTTTTTTAGAATCAGATAAAACCCTTCTACCTTTGATATTCTTAGTGCTTCACAAGTAAATTTATATTTTTTCTAAAGGAATATATCTTCCGTTTTTCGTGGTGGGTGTTATATTATATACGCATACAGCAGTGTTCCGTTAATGTGCCTTTTTAAACCTCATTATGGTTCAACTGCACGATTTATTGCCCCTTTCAGCGACCCGGCTCCATAACATTAAACCATATTAAACACATTAAAACATACAGAATTCAAGGCACATATACTAAACATAAATAATACCTTAAACCTAACTAATCTAATCTAAGGTAACCTAAAATAGTCACACACTAAGATATTTAACCCATATATATATATATATATATATATATATATATATATATATATATATATATATATATATTCAAAAAGCACCATGGCGGCAAACATGACGGGGACCAATAAAGCTCTGCCTGAACCGTCCGGTACTCGTAAAGTTCTCTCCTTAACACTGAACACTAGTCGAAATCCTTTTGAATTCTCACGTTAAGTACCAAACTACATTCCAGTTGATTAATAATTTAGCTCATGACTTGTTACTTTATAGAATTTTTAAAATAATTTTGACGAACGCAGTTCTAGTCGACTGCATTTCGTGCTGTCTTCAATGAAAAAGACATGGCTTGACAAAAAGAAGTTACCTACTAGCTACTTTCTGACGTCATAATATAAATGGTGATCCTAAATCTCAAAAATGAAAGAATTTTGACCCAATGAAAGATATTGAGTAAATCTCGACCTAACAGTGATTTTAAACTTCCAATCAGGCCGATCTTGTCAAAACAAAGGAGCTTATCCATGAAGATAAAATAGCTGATTTTTTTAGAAACCTAAGTTTTAAGAGAAATAACTAAAATAGGATTCTGAGATTTCCTCAGATATCTTCCTATTTCGATTTTCCCACAAACACAGTACGAAAACGATGAAAATTACGAAAATCACCCTTAAATAGCATAAATATCCAAATATTTATGGCAAAAATGCACAAAACGTAGGATATAAATGATACATATACAAATAAGTGGTATAACAGTGTCAGTTCATTCTAAGTGATCAAGCATTTGCTACTTGACCATCTCCAAAAAATCGTAATTTTTTCATGAATGTTTATCTTATATCAGGGTACTTCAAAACCACGATCGTTCGATTTTCAAATCATCTCGTAGCTACACAGAGGCTGCCGCCATTTTGCGTTTTCTCGATTTCAGGAGTTTACATTCGTTTGAATATCTGAGCATGCATTTGTCCTAACAAATTGAAAATTACTGGACGCCTCCAATTTGTGCAGAGCTAAAACTTCGACCTCTTAACGCGTTTGCCTAAAACGACTTGAAAGGGGTGAAATTAAGACCCACAGTAGCAAAATTTTTGGACATTGAAGACATGTTTGGAAGAGGAAGCAACTGAAATAGAAGTCTGAATTTGTGTGTGCGTGTAGTGCGGGATCATAAGTTAATACACAAAAATTTACAGACTTGTAGCTGTTCCCAAAGGCCTAAAAAAATCGTAAAGTTGAGGAATTATGCCAATTTTGCATATTTCACTGTCCAATATCTCCAATGGGCCTGGTTAAAAAAACTGAAATTTTGAGAATAGTTACTCCTTTAGTATACCATAACACAACAAAGAACTGCGTTGCGTGTTTTTGAGCAGAAGGGGTCAAAGTATTAAGGAATGACGTCATACTCTAGGAGGTATTTTGTTCACAATTTCAACTAGAATCTGGTTGTTGTGACGTAAAATAAAGTAGGATGAATGGCTAGTCCAGTCAAGGTTCTCAAATTCGTTTCTTTCTTCTAGTTGTGACTAACTGGGCCATATGCAGAGTATTTGTGATGGGTGATTAGTGCCAGACTAAAGAGTTCGACTAACATATGTTTCCTGCAATAGTCAGGTTTTAGTATCACGCTAATCATACGTCAAAACAACTCTGTATAAGGCGAATTGTCTTTATCACACTCACAGTGTTTACATCGAATGAATGTTCACTGACTGGGGAATGTAGATCAAACGAAAGGATAACAGTGTCCTACATGAGTTGACAGTTAAAGCAAGAATAAACATGATTGAATATCATTGATATAGCAGGCAACAAGAGCAATGGATACTTACGGACTCTTTTCAAGTGTGCATTTTGACTTTTCTCGCCTTCTGCTGATAGCGGCATTTTTGAGTAGTGCTGCTGTGGGTGTGATAAAGACAGTGAGTCACAACTGAGGAAAGAAAAGAGTTTGAGAATCTTGACTGGACTAACCATTCATCCTACTTTATTTTACTTCACAAGAACGAATTTCCAGTTGAAATTGTGAACAAAACACCTGCTAGAGTATGAAATCATTCCTTAATACTTTGACCCCCTTCCGCTCAAAAACACAAAACGCGCTTTGTTGTGTGTTACGGTATACTAAGGAGTAACTATTCCCAAAATGTCAGTTTTTTAAACTCCAGACCCATTGGAGATATTGGACAGTGAAATATGCAAAATTGGCATAATTCCCCAACTTTACGATTTTTTCCAGGACTTTGGCAGCAGCTACAAATATGTAAATTTTTGTGTATTAACTTATGACTCCGGACTACCTGCACACACAAATTCAGACCTCCATGTCAGTTGCTTCCTTTCCCAAACATATCTTCAATGTCCAAGAAAGTTGCTACTGTAGGCTTTAGTTTCATCTCTTTCAAGTAGTTTTAGGCAAAAATGTTAAGAGATTAAAGGTTTAGCTGCGCACAAGTTGGAGACGTCCAGCAATTTTCAATTAGGTAGGACAAATACAGGCTAAGATATTCAAAACAACGTAAACGCCTGAAATCGAGAAAAGACAAAATGGCGGCAGCCGCTGCATCGACATGCGATGTTGTAAAAAAATAGTTAATTGCGTCTTCAAGTACTCTAATATCGATTGAACATTTCTGAACAAATTAGATTTTTTTGAAAACGTCGAACGTCAATTTTCCTTATTTTCTCGATCACTTGATTGAGAAGTGATGGATTGACCCAACACTAAAACTATTGTAATTTATACTATATATATATATATATATATATATATATATATATATATATATATATAGAGAGAGAGAGAGAGAGAGAGATGTAGGGTGATAATGAACTAGACCGACAAACTGAAATAGATGATTCTTTACATCAAAATAAGGAAAATAATCAGATGGACCACTGTTCACAAGTGTACAGTTTCAGAGCGAGGGCTGTCCAAAATCGTAAGGGGGGGGCTCTCCATAACTATTAACCAATGAGCTGAGGCGGCATGTTATTGTCTTAGACTTGTAATTTGTTTCATCCAAATATGCATGACTCCGAATCGTTCAGTAGCGGCGCAAGATAGCTCTAAGAAGAAATGGTGAGTCCCGGATATTCCTTTAGGAAAGATATGTCAAATTGGAGACAGACGGAACGATGTTCCAATAAGTGATAAAATTCGTTGACAGAACTTTCATATTTTGAACAGGAGCAAGATGGCGAATTTTTTGTGTTGTGTGTGGTTGCATAATTACAACAGAGACTGAATATAATGAGTAAGATGAAAATAAATAAAATCATTACGTCTGTGGTTCATGACTCACATTCATGATCTGTGTGCTAAAGGAGACATACATTAATAATACTTCATGATTTTGGAAGTAATGTCTAGTTCATGAACACCCTGTATGTAGGATGAACTATTTATATCGATACGCTCTTGTAACTCTTACACTGACAGATACAAAAGGTTGAAGATTCGTACCATGCAACTATCAATATTGACGCATTGTTTGACATACTTTGCAATACAACAAGATTAACAGTGTTGCCAACCCAACATAAAATTGTGATTGTTTAAAAATGACAGTACGCCAGGTTATTATGTATTTCAAATTTACATGTAAAACGAAAAGTTACAATACCACACTTATTATACAGTGTTGCAAACTAAGAACGCTACAGTATTACAAACATGTAAAAGCAACCAAATTTTGGAGAGTTCTATAACAGTAATAACGCAAGAGACAGGGACGGGGTAAACGTAATGCATGTACGAAGTGCTTTAGTGTCGAGGAAGTGTTTAAGTAAGTATCACATCCAATTCACTAGATGGTTTTTAATAGATATAATTTTATCATAATGCCGTTTACAGCACTTTGATATCTCAAGCCATTCCGAAAATATATTAAAAAATGATAAATTCGATAATTTTCTTAAAATGGTATAGTAGCGGGAACTTTTTGAAACGATTTACTTAGCTTCTATAACATTCCAATAATATCCTTTTAGGTATAATTGCAACAAAGTCCTCGAAATTTGACAATTTTTAGCAGTGTTGCAAACTTTAACATTATTTGCAATATATCCAGAACCGTTTGAGGTATCGAATTTCTGTAAACGAGATAATGATCTTCACCTCTATTGAAAGCTCTCTGTGGATTTTGATGTATGTACTTAAACATTTTTTTTCGAAATAAAGGTTTTTCAAATTCAAATATTTAATTCCTTGTATCTTTAATATTTAATTCGTGATGTTGTAGCGTCCTTAGTTTACAATACTGAATAAAAATTGTTATATTTTAACTACTTCTTCATGTAAATTTGAAATGTGTATTAACGTAACGTAGTGCAATTTGAAAAACTATAACTTTACATTTGATCGCCAACACTGTTAAGCTGGCGGTATTTCAGAGTATATCAAAGAACGTTACCTTACCGATATTTATATTGTGCGAAATTTCAACGATTTATGTCTATTTAAGGATTACAAGGACGTATCGAGATAAATGGTCCCTTTAATCACTGGAGTAAGGAGTTCATATATTACACATCTACTAGTAATTTCATAGAATTGACTCAAAAACATTCGTTTGCTACTTCTTTTTTTTCACTAATCTGGCCAAAGAGACATAAGTGAATCGGTTACCGGGTTCATTCCATACATCGGTTACCGGGAAAAGTTGTACCTCCAACCTGCAACCCTTCGGAAGATACAGGAAGGAACCCTCGCAAAAATCTGCGCGGTCGACCCTTGTCTGAAAGTAGTGCTGAATCCTTAGATAAACGCTCTCGATCCCGTTCACCTACTTATATAGAGAAACCAGCTGAACGTACGGAAGAAATGCCAGAGCCTACACCGTCTATTTCGGTAACACCACCTATCTATATTGCATCACCGACTCGCCCGAAGCTTTATTCATTTCTATTAACCAATTATGACGCCAAATACAACAATTGTCGGTACATTTTCAATCAAATCATGAAGTACCTTCCGCGGGCTAGTGTGAAGCAAATCATATTCACTAAAAGTGGTGTTATCATAAAGTCAGATGACGAAAAATTCGGCATAACACGCCGTAACAAAGCAAGTTATCAAATATTTGATAAAAATGCCAAGCTTTTGAATCTGACTGACAAAGTAAAGCAAAATCCACCACTACCTCGCACACCAATGATGTCTGTGTTTATTCGAGGCGTTTTGCCAGAAATGACGGATGATGAAGTTCCCGAGGAACTTAAAGCAGAAGGCATTGATGTAGCGAAATGTATTCGTACTAAAAATAACAATGGTGCTACATACATGGTTCGTGTCTTAACCACGTTCCAGACTTTTATTGACACCTTGTTGCAAGATTGAGCTTACATCTTCAAAAAAAGACACCGTGTAGAGCCATCCTGCACTTCCTCACCTCTCCCAGTTAGATGGGAGAAGGGTCAAACTTGTAATGCACATATCACGTCAAAATGTCCAAATGTTCCCAAATGTGGGTATTGTGCATGACAACATGAAACCAAGGAGTGCCCGAATACGGGAAAACAACCACATTGTTCCACATGTTCCAGCACAACGCATCCTACTTACAGTTACAATTGCAAGTCTAAGACGTCACCTGATCCAAATCAACCAGAAATGACAGTTCCGCTGCGTACAACGGATGCTTCAGTTCCATTCTCACAATCTATTGCTTCATCTATCACTGTGGAAAACTTCCTGCGATATATCACTCTTATTTTGCAAAACACTTGTAATGCCCCGGTATTCTTAATCTATACCGTGCATTACATATATTTTTAATTTGTGTTTTGTAGTTAAATTTTGTTTATTTGTATTTCTAAAATAAGTTCAATTTAAAATTTTAATTATGTTTAGTGTTAAATATTTAGATGTGGGCAATTAGTTTTGTGGCCCGTATAATCCCTAGAAACAAAGATTAAAAGAAGAAGAAAATGTATTAAATTAATGATTATCTATTTTATTCTGAAAAAAGTTTTTGAACGTCTGAAAGAAAAGAGGAAAACTTGTTGAAGATAATTTCAAATTATTCCTGAATCTTATATGATAAAAGTGCGGTAAAATATAATAAAATAAATGCTGAAGAAGCTAACAGGTAATTTGATAATTACTAAAAAATTATTATTTATTTTGAAGGTGGAAAGGAAAGTAAAGAATGGCTATGAGCTAAGTAATCTTTGCTCGGGAAGCTAATCTTCCCGAAGTTTCATGTTCCACCTGATAATATGCACTCTTGATTTATATACAGAAATAATGACAAAATTCTAGTAATCAATGATTGGCCTCACAACTCAAAATTTCCTATAATTATTGAATATGCATACGGTACTTAAATTTACATAAGCTATTCATAAATTGGCTGCATATTCTTGTAATGGAGCAATGTGTTCATAGATGAAAATGAAATGAAATCTTTGAGTTTTATGTCCCACGGTTATGCCGGTTAGGCTAAAGGAGACGGATGTTCATAGATGTAGTAATGGTTTGAAAATATATCCTTTAGCTATTCATCAGCAGGAAGAGGTCTTTATGACGTGTGTATTAAAAATATAATCCCTAGTACTAAAGTGCTGATTTCTATTCCCTGAAAAGGAAAATAATTTGATAATTAATGTATATAAAAATGAAGCTACGTGGTAAAAAGGTAGTAAAAATAAAATAAAATAATAAAGAAAATGTGTTAATAAGAGTTAAGACAATATAAGTATATACAAATAAAAGAAACAAATTGAATGACGTTTTGGATATAGGGATAAGATTTTAACAAGTACCGTAGAGATGTGCATGATCGAACGATCGGTATAGTCGAACGACCAGTCGACTATTCGTCAGATCGTTCGAACGATTCGTTCGAACGAATTGTTCATTTTGAGAATGTCGTCAGAAAAGACTCTTGTATCGACTGTTGGATTATTCGTTCATATTCCAGTCAGGCTAAAGCTGATTACAGATACTGGCGCATGCGCTCTGAGTCAACTTTATGCCAGTAGGCTCTTCCGTATTGGGTTTTATTACTTCTGATAAATGTTCGCGCCATTTTCAGATTTCCAGACATGAGTGGAAGAGGGAGGGAGGTAAAGAAACTGTTATTGCCAAAGAAGGGAACCCTTGTTCTTTTTTTTTCTTTCAACCCTCCATGAACGAAATAATGACACAATTGAAAGAATGAAGTTGGTGCTGTGGAGGAAGTTTTCTTCAATGAAGATGAAGTAAGTTATCGCTCGTTCTACCTCTGCATTTCCTTCTTCTGCCAAAGGGACTATGCTATTTTTATTAGAAAAAAGAGACCTGTTTCATTGTTTTCCCGAACATGCAAACCTTTTCCTAGAACTATTAGACCCTATATTCATATTAATGAGGTACATCGTCATTAGCAATATAAAATAGACTTTCACACACATACAAAATATGTCACAAGCAACATATATGAACGTGTCATCCGGAACCAAATCTAATCCATTCGATAAATATAACAAAGATATGTTCATGCACAAAAAATTAGGTCTCATGGACAATTGAGTAAAGCTTCGCAATGAAGTACCTATTGCATCAACACTGTTCATTGGAAAGTCATGGTTTATAGTTCATTCTCTTAAGCATGAAACAAGCTTTCAGATGTGCTATGTACTGTGACCCATAACGTACTTGAATAGGTAAAATTTGGAGAATGTCGGGAAAATCCCTACCATCAACTTAGAACCCCTCTGGAGTGGCTCTGGGTAAAAGCACACAATCCAGATGTACCTCAAAAATACTTTAGGAGATAAGAAATATGTGTACCTAGTTTTGTATTGATAGGCGGAATAGATATGACAGAAAAACTTCTATACCAATACAAGCTTACCCCTTATACTTATTCTGTCTATAAATACAAAACTAGGTACACATATTTCTTATCTCCTAAAGTATTTTTCGAGGTACGTTTGGATTGTGTGCTTTTACCCGGGGTCACTCCAAAGGGGGTTCAAAGTTGATGGGAGGGATTTCTAGAGGGAATTTTCATGACATTCTCCAAATCTTCCCTGTTCAGGTACGTTATGGGTCCTAATACATAGCACCTCTAGAAAGCTTGTTTCATGCTGAAGAAAATGAACTATAAGCCATGACTTTCCAACGAATAGTGTTGATGCAATAGCTATTTCACTCGGAGTCGACATTTTTCTTTATACTAACAGTGTTAATGGGCCCCAGGGACTTACTCTGTTGTCCATGGCACTTAATTTTTTGTGCATGACCATATCTTTGTTATGTTTATCGAATGGGCTAGGTTTGATTCGGATATCCCGATGACAGGTCCATGTCCGTTCCTTGTCATTGCGATATGCATAGGCGTAAATAGCGCCCCCGTAACGCAGAGCTGCAGGGGATCAAAATATAAAGAAAATGTTTAGAAAGTTAAGTGTGCATAAATAAGGATTGTGGGGGCACTGAAGCTTCAAGTTACTCCACTGGCGATGTGGGTTGCCCGTGATGTCATCGATTCATCAAATTTGATTTTTCTTTGCTAAAGAATGGTGTATTTTATTCTCCCATTTATGACACACACCACATTTATTTTGCTTGTCTCCCTCCCTCCCTGTTCCTCTTCGCAGGCAACAAGTATAACAGAAAGACAGGAACAAGGGCAGACGGGCTCGCGATTACAAGGACCAAATGAAAAAAAACTCTGATCGAGAACTCCCCGCGCTGTGTTCAAAATGAGAATTGCATTGACTTTCTCCCTCTTCTACTAAGCTCCGCCTATTCACATGCACGGAGAACGTGCTGAACGAACCACAGTTCAGTTACAGAGAGTTGATGTCTTTTTCTTCTTCTACAAGAAGCCGTTCGAACGATTTGCTCATTTAGGAATGAACGTTTATATGAACGAACATATGAATAGTAGAAAAAGTTTCGTCGACTACACTTTTGTGAACATCTGAACGAATCGTCCGAACTATGAACTAATAATTGATTCGTTCGAACTATGAGAAAAATCGAACGAATCGACTACGGTCGTTCGATTATGCCCATCTCTAAAGTACCGGGATTTCTTCGTTACAGTTGATACATCTGCCACGTCTAACACATCCGTGAACTTGAAAGATCAGAAAACAGCCAACTTTGTAGCTTACTGGATATTTATAAAAACAAACTATGCAACAATTTCTCAAAAGTTCAACTAAAAATACATTAGAATGATAAGAAGTACAAATAGAAATCACACACATATATATATACCATCAATCCTAACAAACTTATTTGGAAATTGATATTTACTTTTTCAATATTTATGTACAAACCTACTGGATACTTACCTTTTGGAAATTCCTATCCTGGATTTATGCTAAATACTTACCTTATGGGAATCAACTTTAGTCTACTTGAAATTCGTCTGGAACTTACTTCATTACTTTCTATCTGAACTTATCCTTTTAAAATCAAACCTAACCTACTGCTACTTAGAATTGATAATACTTACCTGAACCTTACCTGAATTCTGTAGGCAAATAATAATTATATGTAATAACACACATTCACGGAAATATAGAATATAAAAATTTGGAAGTTCATTTGAGTATTTGAACACTATTGTGTAGACATTTGTAAAACAATAGATCAATTACATATGTTGATAAAGTCAATAATATATTATTTTGAAAACATCACTATTTGTGTGTACAATTCTGTTGACTTTATTATTAACTTTGTTCATAAATTCATTATGTCATGTCTTCTTTTCAGCATTTTTTACATGGCATTGTAAATATTCTATTTCGTGTGATCTTGCTTGTTTTGCCACGAACCGACCTAAACTATTTTTCTTCTCGATTCCGCAAGTCGAGATGGCGACGTTTAACTGGTCCACAGGTTCAGTTCTTCGTGGTTTTCAGGTAAAAATGGAGAACTACACCAAACAACTTCAACATCATTGTACAATAACATCTGGACATATTTGTTGTTCCTAATGCATTAAAACAATTGGAGGAAAATAAGTAAATTTTATGCTATACACATGAACAGCCTTTTTAAGATAATAAATGTTATAAAATAAAGCATTACACATTTTTCCAACGTCAGCTTATTCTCGGCCATGTTATTACAGCAGTCTCTGTTATTTTACAAGTTAATCTGTATGCCACATATTCTGGTCCCTTTGTTCATTTTCATATTGCACCACGCGATACTGCAGTTTAAAACCCACTCCTTCTGTTTCAGTATGGGTCTTACTATTCTTTTTATGAATATTTGATCTTTAACACAAGATCGAACACTATTTGATATATTTGCATTGAACGAGACAGCTCTTAAACCTCCACAATCCATAAACTTTCCCAGGTATCAGTTTGTACGGCATGATTACCCAGACACCAACACCAGAGCACAAGGCGGCGTAGCAATTGGAATACGCAATAAGCTTCCTTATCGACATCTCTCCGTACCAACGTATGTTCCACGACCACAGCACTTGGTGACGACAACATATCTATCAAACTGTGGCTACGATCTACGTCCGTCCAGTACATATACTTCCACTAGAATTCTTTCGATACTTGTTTTCTCAGTATCGTCATCTTCTAATCTTAGCATATCTTGAATATTCACAGTCGTTCCGATAGAGATAAAACTCAGTTATCTGATTATATATCGATAGTTTTGCATAGACATATATACAATCTACCAAGACACACCAGGCCCACTAGTCAAACTACTCACAATGTTCTTATTAGCATAGCTTCATTAGTTTGCTAAAGTCACTGTAACTGTTCTTGATTCTATCGGTAGTAGCCACCTACCTATAAAGGTCCAAATCAATCATGCACGCCAACCATAGTCTCTATCATTTACAAGAAATATTCTCTTGTACGATAAAGCTAACTGGGAGAAGTATAGAACTAATATTAATATCACGTTGAATCAGATGGAACCACCAACATCTGAAATTGATCTCAACAACGCCGTTAATAATATAACCACTGCACTTGTTGACAGTGCTAACAAGAATATCACTACCTACCATGGTAAAACAAATCAACCAATATTACCACCTCAGTACCTCACACTTGTAAGAAAATCCAGGCAGTATTTTCGTGAATACGAGAGGACACGAAACTTTGAATATTTAGCGGAAGCGCGTCGTTGGCAACGCACAGTTCACAAGTACATTGTTGTCCACAAAAGACTTAGTTGGAGTAAAGTGTGCAACAAGCCGAACACGGAAATGCACCCTACAAAATACTGGTAGCAATTTAACCTATTGACTGGACAGAAAGTTGGTACTACTTACCCTCTGGTACAGGACGATCACCTTTTGCAGACAGATCAAGCAAAAGCTCATGCTTTTGCATCTCATTTGCAAGCAGTCTTTACACCGCCTCTATCCACACACCGTTCTATCTATCTGACCCAACTATCTGAACCGGTACTTAACGGATTGCTCCAACCTTCGACATCGCATGAGTTAGATAACTCCATCCCTTTGACTCACAAGTAAACCTTACGTTTGGGTGAATTGAGTTGCTGACTGAGACATATATGAAAAAGTTGTACTATATGTGGTCAGTATTTCAGTGAAGTTGTAGGTGCGAAGCTCCAGGGGTTTAGGAGATACAGCTACCAGAACATCACATGGAAGTACAGAATAGTCTTCATACAGTTGAAGGTAAAAGTTCTGTAAGACCTCTTGTAACGACAAAAGGTGAATAACAAATATATGGGTACATATTAGGACTAGGGGGAAGTCATATAGTAAGGGTATACCTGACGGCGGCCATCTTGAAATCCACCATTTTGAATTAAGGTTAAGTTTTTAAAATAGGAATTGGGTCATGTGATACATGATTTAAGGCGCAAATTTAATCAGAAGAACGATGGTGACGTTAATTTTGATTTACGCGCAATTAGTAAAAAGTTCCAGGGAAATTAAATATTGTTGCAGCATATGTATTAGTCCTTTACCCCACCTTGTAAATTTTGTGTTAATGATAATAATTAAATAAAAAGCAGGTGGATAAATATTAGGTCTATGGTAAGAGTTGCCTTGATGTCAGCCATGTTCAAATCCGCCATTTTGAATCAGACAAAAGTTTTAAACAAGACGCATAACATTGACACCTTATTAATAGCAAATTTTACCATAAATCTAATGGTATAACCCTTTTTGCTTTATCCTTAACCAGCATTTCTTGTCGCATAAACAAGTTGCTAATTGAAGGGAAAATGACCAAAGTGGAATTCAGTCATAATTGAACTTGGGTCTTTCTTCCAGAAAAGTCCTCAATTAGTACAATCAATATGTAGTTCAGAAAAGAGTGCATGACTTGCATAAATGCTCTGCTCACAGTGAGCACACCTGACAAAGGCAATCGAGTTACACTTCAAACATTTGTCGTTAACAATTCCGTCAAAGCAGTAGTCGTAAGGAGCGATCCGTTTAATTTTGTGCTGGTTAATGATAAAGCAAAAATGGTTATACCGTTGAAGTTATGGTAAAATTTGCTTTGCTATTAATAAGGTGTCACTGTTCTGCGTTTTGTTTAAAACCTTTGTCTGATTCAAAATGGCGGATTTGAACATGGCCGCCATCAAGGCAACTCTTACCATAGACCTAATATTTATCCACCTGCTTTTTATTTAATTATTATCATTAACACAAAATTTACAAGGTGGGGTAAAGGACTAATACATATGCTGCAACAATATTTAATTTCCCTGTAACTTTTTACCAATTGCGCGTAAATCAAAATTAACGTCACCATTGTTCTTCTGATTAAATTTGCGCCTTAAATCATATATCACATGACCCAATTCCTATTTTAAAAACTTAACCTTAATTCAAAATGGCGGATTTCGAGATGGCCGCCGTAAGGTATACCCTTACTAGATGACTTCCCCCTAGTCCTAATATGTACCCATATATTTGTTATTCATCTTTTGTCGTTATAAGAGGTCTTACAGAGCTTTTACCTCCAACTGTATGAAGACTATTCTGTACTTCCATGTGATGTTCTGGTAGCTGTATCTCCTAAACCCCTGGAGCTTCGCACCTACAACTTCACTGAAATACTGATCACGTTTAGTGCTACTTTCTCATATGTGTCTCAGTCCACAACTTGATTCACGCAAACGTAAGGTTTACTTGTCAGGAGATTACTTCTGATGAAATACGTGGAGTTCTTAAACGTATACGTAATACTGCTCTGGATCTGATTCTATATCTTACAGAATTCTTAAAGAATGCTCAGTACAATTTTTTGTCTTCTTAGCTATACGTTTATTGTACGAACTAGCTATTATCCTGAGGACTGGAAGATGTCTAAACTTTGTATGTTCTTAAAACCTAACAAACCACGTCACTCCGTGACATCGTATCGATCCATACAATTAACATCTAAGTTAGGTAAACTATTTGAAAAAATCCTAGTACACCTAATCCATCCATATCTTAATGTGCATAACCTTCTACCTTTTCACCAAACAGGTTTCCGGCCCCTATACAGTATTAATGACCAATTACTTTGCCTTACCACTATTATTACAAATCATTATAACAAAGCACTAGCGTCTTGTCTCATACTTATGGATCTGGAGAAAACGTTTGTCTACATTTGGCATTATGTCTTATTTTATAAACTCTGGAAACTAAGAATTCCTCTGACTTATTTCCGAGTTATATATTCCTTTATACTCAATATCAACGGCTCTCTATCGCATCCTATATTTCCATGCACCGGTGTACCACATGATTCAAGCTTATCACCTCTTCTTTACATCCTCTATGCCTCGAATTTGCCATCTCCACATCTAATACATATTTGTTCCAATATCCGGATGATACCGCTTTTCTCACTCTTGGTAAAACAATCCAGCAGATTAACGTCCACTTACAGGTTACAATTACAGTATTTCTTCACTGGTGCGATAAATGGAGTCTCACTGTTAACGAAGACAAAACACAGGCTATAGTAATTTTACCACATAACAGCCGCAGCAGGGTTAATCAAAATCCAAATTTGCTACGGATACATGTTGCCGATCATTGTTTACAATCTACTAAAACTGTTACATATTTAGGTATTGTTTTCGATGATAAATTGAGGTGGACAGCCCAACTCCAGAAACTTGCTGTGAAAGCAAAAACCGATTGGAGCTTCTACGTTGTCTTGTGGGTCAAAACGGGGGTTTAAACTCTAAAATATTACTGAATACTTATAAAGCCTTTATGAAAATGAAATGAAATCTTTGAGTTTTACGTCCCACAATTATGCCGGTTAGGTTAAAGCAGACGGTGATGATGAGTAATGAATGAAATGGTGGAATGATGAAAGTGGGAGGAAACGGGAGAACCCTGAGAAAACCCACGTTTACGGTGTTTGTCCACCACAAAGTTCACTTGGCGGGAGCGGGGATCAAACCCGAGACCCCAAGCACCAAAGGTGAACGCTCTACCACTGAGCAAAGCCTTCATGCATTGTGTTCTTACTTTCGGTCATATAACCTGGTGCTCTGCTCCGCACAAGTTTTACAATAGATTAGAAATTCTTGAACGTCATGCCATCAGAGTCGCATTTCGCATAAAACTACCGTACCCCAATGATGACCTTTATAATAAGATTGATTGTACTCCGCTTGTCCAACACATAGCTCTCTTACGCCAAAAATATATAGCTAAATGTTTCCATTCATATAAATATATATTTCTCGATACAATATTCACAGACTTGGAACAAGACTCTCAGTACCGATACTGCTATACACCTCTCAGCATCCTCCTTTCCATTTATACTCGACAACTTCCAGATGGTTATCAGCATGCAAGATTTTTCCGACGACAGCTCATCCATGATGGCTTTCCTCATCTCTTACCATTATAGCACTGTCTCCCACAAAAACTAATAAGGGCTTCCCCATGTTTCACATGAGTCTTGAGTCGCCCCAAGACAGAAGAGTAACCAGCATTCATCTCACTAACTTATTTCATTGTGTTGTGTTGTGATGTGATGTGCACTGCATTCATTATCATGAGCATGAAAATCTTCCCTTACAATGCACTTATATTCATTAGCACTTTTGTATACTCATATTTTGAAAATGTATTTATTTTGTTGCTTGCTCTGCACTTCTTATTTATTTTACACACTCATTCTCTAGTACTATTTATGTATTAGTTTAGATAATATTACTGTTCATATTATTATTATTATTATTATTATTATTATTATTATTATTATTATTATTATTATTATTCAAATATATTCGATTATATTAACGTACGTATATGTGTTTGCAACATTTTGCTTTCTGTATACTGTTACTTATAAACATTTTCCTTTGACAGCTCACTACCCAACTAAAATGCAATCATTAATAATTGATGCTACCACATCCCAGGCCAAGAGAGAGGGCGAAACCTCTAGTGGCAGTTCTTCTTATTCCCACATGTTGAATGACAATAAAGATTTCAAACCAACCTGTCTCTCTCTAAAAATAAAAAAAAGCTCTTAATTGCTATTGTAACATTTTAATAGATAGACTAGCTGAACCTGCGATCTCTCATCATTCACATATAAGCATGACTCTCCTTTTTCCTCACATCTGTACATATTCCTTTGCAGGTACAATTGAAAACGTCTTAATAAAAATCGGCAAGAGATACCGTAAAGGGGAGATTTTTTTCATTACATTTTCAATATCTCGCACCCTTTGCAAGATTTGAGCCTACTTCAGATTGGAGTTTTTAATTCATGTATGATCAATGTTTTCTTTCTTCTTGCATGTAGTATCTAATATGCAAATACATAAACTAACTAATCCTATGCCCTATGGAACCCGGAGGTTCAATGCCGCGTTCACAACAGCTCTCCACTGACTTCTATCCTTATCCAATTGGATCCAGTTTTTACTTTGTATTCCTATTTCTGCGAGATCCATCTTAATATTCTCCCCCAGCTGCAGCAACGTCTTCCTAATGGTTGTTTTCCGGATGGTCTTCCCGTGAAGATTTTGAAAGCGTTTGTTCTTTCTTCCACCCTGGCTACATGACCTGCCCACGTGAGCCTCCTAGATTTGATGACCCTAACAATATTGGGTAAACCGTATGAATTATGAAGTTCCTCGTTATGGAGTTTCCGCCATTCCCTATTCCCGTTTCTCTTGGGTCCGAATATTCGTCTCAGGATCTTGTTCTCAAATACTTTCAATCTATGCTCTTTGTTTCGAATAAGCAACCATGTTTCGCAACCATACAGAGCAACAGGCATGATTATCATTTTATCTATCTATTAAAATGCTACAGTACCAGTCTAAGCGTTTCGTTTACAATGCTAGCCAAGGCTAGCTACTTTTTTACAGGGTTTCGCCCTGTTTTAGGGAAGTGGTGTGGGAAGACTTAGGTTTCAAGGTCTGGGGATGGTCTAAGTGCTGTAGTATACCTTTATTCATTTAATTGCTGGACTCAAGTAACTTTGCGTTCCCTAACATTTGGCGTAGATAAGGAATGGCCACAATTGACAAACATTAAATACAATGATACATGTTAATACATACAGTCATGTAGTTGTTATGAATTGCAGAAAAAAAATAGTAAAATTAATGAAAATGAGGTTTGCAGTATGTATGATAGTTACAGAAATGACACACGTAATAAGAAACATAATAGGAAACAACTAGAACATGTATGAAAAGTGACAAATTTGGAAATAAAGACAAATAGAGAAAATATATGTTTTAATATATGAGTCTGTAATTATTTGTTGATGGAAGTGAAGGATGTAGTAAGGTGCAAAGCATAGAAAAACACAAAGGATTAAATGTTAGCTGCCGAATGCGGTTATCTTCTTGCCTAGGGGGACTCTTGGCTATGATGAAAGACGGTGGGGACCCAAGTTAGTAGACAGAGGAAATCACTGTGCATGAAGTGATGGGAATATGAGAGGACGATGAACATGAGCAATGTAATCATTGATAAGCAAAAGTGAGGAATCATCGGGTGGAAGCGTGTAATGATATAGCGTGAAAAGAAGGGATAATGTAGTGTGTACATATCATGAAGGTGTGGCGTGTAATGCTAAGTATTGCATTGTGTGAAAAAAGGAGATGATGAGGTTGAAAGCGGCTACGGAAGTAGGTGAGTCTTAGTGTTTCAAGGTGATATTGCAACGTTGGAAATGAGATACGGAAATAGAAATCACGTGTTGGGCTAGGCACTGCTATACGAAAAGCTATCCAGAAGGCGTGTCGTTCAAAGACAGGTAGTTTATTGTAGAATGTGCCGGAAGCAGCGATCCAAGCTGTGAAGCCATACGTTAAGCTAGGGCGCAGAAAAACCTTGTAGGTTTAAGACAGTATAAGGTGTTAGACCCCAAATCGTACCCACGAGACGTTTAGGCAAGTCTAGTTCCTACATATACATTGTGTGAATCTAAGGTTAAATGTGTGCACCTGGTAGTATAAGGTGATATTAACTGAAAGATCGTCAATGAATGGGATAGTAAGTGAATGACAGAATAAGTAACATTAGTCACCATGATATCATTAACAAGACTTTGATCTCTTAATCCCAGAAATGTGAGAATTGTTTTCGATAGATACTTCAACGAACAGAATACCAACTGTATTAAGAGGGCGCCACACCTCGACTTGGCTTACAATTAAACAGCGGCGGTAATAATACATATATTATATATGGCAGAAACATTCATAGGAGGTACTAGACCAACCAGCGACCTAAACTTCACCCCTGACACCTCCACATCTAGGAGTGAATACCAGTAGCAATGCCCACCGTCTTTGACGCGTCCAACTAGACGATTTAACGTAGCTTCTTAACTAAAGTTTTGACATGTATAAATACTTCAAGAATTAATGTGAATCTTTCCTTGCGTGGCAAATTCGAATTACAGATCATGAACTATGGATTATAGCAAACAATACGGAGTGCTCACTAACGGACGAACATAAGCTAGCTGTCGCTAACTAACCTTTCGACTTTACTACGTTATCACAACTATGAAATAAAATAAACAATACGGAGTGCCCACTAATGGGACAAACATAAGCTAGCTGTAAAGTAAATGATACATTTATACATCTGCTCGACTAAAGAAACTATTTTCGCTTAATGCAAGAGAGGAATGACATTGACGTCGGACTACCGCGTCGACGTATGAGTCGACTTACTGGATGGAGATCTCACCTTTAGTTTACGCAGTCATGTTACATACAGAACGCATGGTACTCGATAACATTTGAGATATCGTAGAATAATGAGAATTAAGCAAATACACGATATTGATAATACTTGACTGACTAATCTTACGAACAGAGACAGTATCAATTTTCACTAATTATTTTAAATATTGACGATATTGAACTGTTCCAATATAAAAGTTACTTTTTCGACCGGTTGCGTCGAAATCTTAATAATATAAACAGTTTACCTGGAGACGGGCGATCAAAGTCAGTCCAACAGCTACTCACAATATTCCCACAAGCGGAATGATATTAACGCAGCTGTCCAATTTCAGGGGGCACAGTTACAGCAGCATACGTGAACGACAACCAATCTCCGGCAGTCTCTTCAGGCCACTCGACATGACGCGACAACATACTCCATGCCAGGGCGTAGAATTACTACGACGCCGACCATCAGAAGAAGTAGACGACGAACTGGAGGCAGTATTTGTGCTCAGCTTTAACAGCAACAGACATGAGTCGACCATAGGTACTAAGTCACTGTAGAGAAAAGTCTACACCGACGACACCACAGATGAATAATTAAAAAAACAGCGAAGTCAAGCCAAAACTGAACAGGAAACAGTTTCTGATGTCATTGCAGAGAAATTCTACACCACAGACAGAATTATGATAAACCTCTACGGTTCCTCACATTCCAATGTTGAAAATCATTGAGCACTTAGTTGAAACCAGGCTGGTGAAATTACAGGCCAGCGAATCGGGAAATGTAGCTTATAAGTTGAACAACTTATATTACTCCTGCATTTTCGCTATAATACACCATTCTTCTTTTATAGTCACTTAGTTGTAACTGATCACATTGTTTCATTCAATATATCATTTTTATCCTCGGTTAATGCAGAGGATACGCTATTGAGCTACCTTTCAACGGCCATGTTTCTTGCGGTACAGTGAGGCAGAACAAAGAAGTGCGCTCAAAAATCCTCCTCGCTCCCTGACTGGCTGCTCTTAATTGCGCAGCATAACAGAAAACTAAACGAAAATTATAATATAAACTTTAATATGATGAGACGAAGATAAATTGAGTATATATATTATTTAATGAATATACTCCCAAACAAATTACTCTGTCTAAAAAAAAAGACAAATACTCCAAATTTTAAGCCACTTACGCCATCTCGCGCAATTGAGAAAATCCAACTCGATGCAGGCCATAGACTAACAAAGAAAGTAGCGTACTTCAGCTAAACAAACCAACCCAGTTGTCGACCATCTTGAATCCATCAAAAAGGTCGAGAACGGGGAAAATAGAAAGAGAAAAGAAATAATACTTAACTAGGAGCTAATTAAATGATTCTATGAAATAATCTCTTTGAGAAAATATAACGCTCAAAGAGGATCGTTAGAATCATGACCGAATTCCCAGACAGACAATTTTTGCGAATCTCAACGTTATGCCATATCCAAATTGTGTTTATGCTAACAAAGTAGTTATCATTACATTTTCCTTAAATTCAGACTTACATCAATTTTTCTCAATTTCCATTTACACCATATTGCGAGCTAGTGTCTCGACAGTATTTCATGAACATCAAAACACAACCATGCGTAACTCGATTACATAAACAAATAATAACAAGAACAATAACACGTGCCATTTCAACATATCACAATTTCACATCTTTCTTTGTAAGCTCTTAACCCAAACCTTGACTTCATTTAAATTACAGTTATGCCACTCACCAATAAATAACTTATAATAACTTGACATTATTTTCCATGTATCTACAATATATATATATAGTTCAGCATATATTTACTTTAATTGAGAGATGTAATAGAGGTATAGTATGGAT
Organism: Thermobia domestica; assembly: GCF_964235325.1. NCBI lineage: Eukaryota > Metazoa > Arthropoda > Insecta > Zygentoma > Lepismatidae > Thermobia > Thermobia domestica. The sequence continues at coordinate 31,305,468 of NC_137458.1, forward strand.
ATAAGCTATGGTTATCAAAACAGTCTACTGTATATGATACCAAAAATTCTAGCAGAAGATAGCTGATGAAAATTATGGAAAAGAAATAATAAATACTAGCAAATATACATAAATCAATCAGTAAATCACCACACAACACGTTTTCACTTTTGCTACTTTGAAAGACACTGAGAGAATAATGTTTCTGCGCATAAAGTACAATCTCCGAAGTCTCGCCCCTCGCCCCAAAGAAGAAACTTTCTGCGTTTTTTACAGCGAAGTGTTACAGCTGAACGTACACTCATGTCCAAAAGTATTGTCGCATATCTATAAATATGTTGTTGTAGGAATATAATTTGATAATGAGTTCTCCCAGTATTTCTTTCAACGTTAGTATGCGTATAATCAGCAAATATATATATATATATATATATATATATATATATATATATATATATATATATATATATATATATATATATATATATATATATATTGTAAATTTCATGTCGAAAGAGCAGTAAACAAGAACAATAAAACGAAAATAAATCGTCCTTGTCCATTTAGCAACATTTTGGTTTACTCATTCTAATTTTCGTATTTATAATTCTTTTCCTATGAAATTTACCACAAATATACATTTCCCGATTGTACATATAGTATCAGTATTAAAAGTACCCTGCAAAATCATTATCAAATTATATTTTTACAAGAAGAGAGTTATAGATATGCGACAATCATTTTGGACATGAGTGTCCATTACTGCAAATAACAGTACCCGTCTTTTTCTACTTTACATGTATTTAAGATGGAAGTGAAAATAGAAAAGTCAGTTTTAAAATTTCCTTCGAATTCTCACAATAGAGAAGGTAGGATTTTACTATTGTAACAATGTTACTAAGTACAATATGTTTTGATAAGCTATATAATTTTCTTACAAACATTTAGTTTATGTAGGTAGGAAAACCGTAGCCTATTTATTTTGTTCTGCGTTAACTTAAGAATCTCTGGGGAAGGATTCTAAACCTTCCATTTCCTTCGGTACGACCCCGGAAAGATGTGATTTTGTTTGTTCTAGTAGTTTATTTTCATTACAAGTAATTGAGATAAAAAGAAATGTAGACAACTGATTGAAAGAATGAGTTATATTTGAAATTGCAGGTCATTGTTTGATTCTGTTTAAAGCGCCACATTACTGGAAATTAGTCAACAACAGCTGTCAACGCTGTTCATTCAAATCTTGATTTGAACGTCCGAGACCACAGTTCCTCCCCCAGCTGCCTGCGCTTCCCTTCTGTATTACACACAGAGCAGTGTATCATGTTTGCTGCTGCTGCGAACATGGTGTAATGATAAAATGCATGTATGCAAAGAATAAATCAAGCTGAGAGTTGAAACGAAAGGACAATATAATAATACTCCAAGTATTATTAAATATCTTAATTGCCAAACAACGTGTACGATATTTGGTGGTTCACGTGTTCTTGGGAACTCCACAAGGCGACGCCACCGCTTCCCACGCAACTTTCTGAACCCCTACTAGATCCATACTGTATTTCTCAAGCTCACTCGTTACGGATTTTAACGCGCCTGCCCTGTAAAGACTTATAATAATATACGATGTTCCAAATCGAATGTCTTTTTTTTTTTTTGATGAGGTCGTGCCAAGTTATCAGACCTGGTCCGAGGCTTGTCTGACTGTTTCTGAACAAGTTCCTGTTTTACATGTAATATTTTTAAGTAGTCATGCCATTTTAAGTACAATATGTTTTGTCCTTCCAACCATACTGTACAGTAAATAGTCAAATCATCGCGAACTTCTCTCTACACACTCTCTTTGAAAGATATCAAGGGAGACTCACTGGTTAGGTAACAGTATTATTGGTGAGAGCAAGAGTAAGCTGACATTTTAAACATAGGGCCAAAGTATACGTGCCCATGAGGTCATGGGAAATATGGAAGACACGATTAGAAATGATAAATATGACTTTGCAACTTGTCATAAGTTTTTATTTAAATTACGTTATCCTTAAACACTACACACTTAAGTTTTTTTCTTGTACCTTATGACATAATTTTTATCTCTTTTTTTCAAACAACCTTGTCTTAAGGGGATTTGGCCCATAATTTTTTCGTCTTACGAAGTGTTTTGTTGATTGATATATGGAAAGGAACAAGACGGCGAAAGAAATTTTCTTGGAACTTTTGACCTTTTTCCTTTTCCTTTTTCGATTTTTTGTCCTTTTTCGAATTTTAAATCTTGTCTTATGGAACTAAAGCCCCCGAAAATCTTGTCTTATTGATCGGTTTTTAGTTTTGTGCATCCTTCTACACCAAAACTCGTTACTTTTTTCTTGTACCGTATGACGTAAATTTTGGTAATTTTTCAAAAATTCAGGAACTCACTGTAGCCAAAAGCCCCGGGTTGACGCGGAAGACTTAAGTTTTTCTTACATTCCCGGCCGACCCACACCAGATGTAGGGGTGAAACATTTTGTACCTTCTGGCGTAATTTTTCATGAGCTAGTTCTCTGTCCAATACTAACTCTAAAGGATATATATTATTTTTTATTTTGTTCTCTTCGTGATATCTGTTTCTTTTTTTCTCGGTACTGGTAAACACAACATTCGAAAATCCTGCTCGGTCGCTTGAGGGCAAGACAACACACAGCAGCAAGCAAGGCAAAGAACCACGAGAGAGGGCGGGCGAAGTACAGAACGATTCGATTGAGCGCTTCCAACTTCCTAGCTACGTCTTATTAGCTTCCTAGCTAGCAACAACAGGCAAAATTGAGTAACAGTAGCAAGACAGGTGCAATTACTACCGTGTTACAAGGGTATAAAATCATATGATAGCACAATAACATTTTACATTTCATTTCTAGATATTACTTTCTGTGAATCGAAGCAAAAGTTGAAAAATCGATTATTAACGATAATGAAAGAATGGCGTAATAAAAGTACTCATGCCCAATGGAAGGCATAACTCAAATCTTTGGGTAACAGGTTAACTAACGTGAAACCTAACGTATAAATTGTCATTTAACCCAGCGGTGTAGCCAGGTTTCGGAGGGGGTGCGGGAGTTTTCCATGAAAATTAGAAACGCAATTTTAGGCTTTATTGCAATGACTCTTTAAAGTTTCGACGGTACGGGTGTTCTCCGATAGAAACTTTTTAGCCATATTTAAACTTGAAACGCAATTTAAGGCTTTATTTTAACAGGCTTTATTTTATATATATAACGCAGCAGCTGAAATGCGTGGGGCAGGGGCGGGCATGAGTAAATCGATAATCGATGGATCCAGGGCGCAGTAAAGCTAGTTACGCAACTGAAAAGGAGCACGTATGTAGTCTGGAGTTGGCGATCTCCCTTGAGCCGCGGACTAAATCCGAGGCTTAGTCACTATATTGCTCGCCAATGATGACAAAGGTATTAACTTCATTCCTCTCGACCTCTCCTTTTAAATTTTATTACGGAGTGCCGTGAGGCATGCCTAAGTGCTTATAAAACATTATTTTTAATATTTTCGTACATTATAATATTAAATACAATGAACGTATAAAATATAACGAAATATTATGAAATTCTATATTGGTCTGGGGCAGGGTTTCTCAACCTGGGGGTCGCGAAGATAAGCGGAAGAGAGAAATATAATTAGAATCTAATACCAGAATTTTTTCTGATAGGTATCTTTTTAGTTGTACACATACTGTTAAGAACAACAAAAACAGGTCTACTAACATTTTCTACAGATGCAGAGTTATTTAGAAATCATTTTAAATGAAAGAGGTACGGTATGAAACTAATTAAAAATGCATATAGAAATACCAGAAGAATACAAATGCAACAAAACCTGCATATTGATATACAATTAAAATTGAAAACTAATGGGATAACTGAGCATGGTGTGATTTTACTAGTGCTGCAATATTTGGTTCAGTCTTCGTGACGCACATTATCAAGTCATCAACTGATAAGCGATATCGTATCTTTGTTTTAATGCTTACCATGAAAGAAAAAAATCACTTTCGCACAGGTACGGTGTACGGTATTATTACATTTTAAACAGCAGATACAAGAGCAGGATATTCTTCTCTCCTCTTTAGACCGAACAGAATTTGGTTATGGACACGCATCCCTCTGTTAGCACACCAACCGCTCCTCCTCAGCCTTCGACCACTCCGATTTATAATTTTCTTCTAACCAATTTGACACCAAATTAAAAAATTCGAAGCATATTTTCCAGCATCTTGTCAAATACGTTCCCCGCCTGGAGATAGCGGAAATTCGCTTTACGAATAGTGGTGTCATACTGAAGTCTAGAAATCCAGATTTTCATCGTCATGTCCGTAACAAGACCTCATTCGAAATTTTTTGGCAAAAACGCAAACATTTCGGACCTACAAACAAATCGTCACGACCAATATTATCTGTGGTCATCGAGGGTGGCGATCCTGAGATTACTGACACTGATGTCGAAGAGGAGCTTAAAGCTGGAGGGGTCGGCATTCAAAAATGCATTCGAATCTGTAACAATACATTGTTAGCTAGTGGTCTACTATGCCACGCTTAATTGCATGCATGGGGAGCATGCCCGCGACCGTTCGGTCTATTTAGTGGACGGGTACCGCTCAAATATCGCACCCTGCCCGTAGTTCCTCTATACGCTATTGTATACTCGTGCACGAGGTGCACCGTGAGAATTTGTCCCCAAATTCTGACTCGCCTAAGCGATGTAACCCCCATTCTCTGAGGGATTGGAATACGCCCACTGCACGGCGAGACGGAAGTCCTGAGTGCCTACCAGTTAACCTACCGGTTGAGGCAGACTGCTAGCGAGTCAGTCCTACCATGCTCTGCAGGCATGGCGCCCGAGCGTTTCAAGGCAAGCTCACCTCCTCCATACGCTCACCCAGATTCCTGGATTAGCTTCTGCATGGTACCGAATCCCACGGTATGACCACAGACCGGCAAAGTCTAACCCAAATCCGGGCCCAAGGCAATGCCCAGGGAGCTTGTTCAATCCCGGCCCTGCCTACCTCTATCGTTCAACTGGCAACCGCCTTGTCGTGTAGAGGTACCACGCACACGTCAAGATACTCCCGTATCACATCCCGTACCCAATGGTACGCGTTAAGTCACCATTTGAGTTTGGTGTCGGCCCTATTCCACAGAGTTTCCTCCCTTTAGCAGGATCAGAATTGTTACCCAGATTCCAGGGATTGGCCCCTCCCCCACCTCCGTTTGGTTCCCCTGCAGGCTGGAATCTGACATTCTCCTACAGTAGTGTCGTCCAAGCAATACGGGACTTCCTCTAATTACGGTAGAAGTACACCGTACATTACCAGACTCAATGACTGATGTAGACCGTTTGCTCAAAGGCAGAGATTGTCATTTGGGAGACGTGTCTCCCCTGGTAGGCCGGCCCAAACAATACGGGCTATCTATCTTTTACATGTTTAGATATCACGTATACGTTGTAGCAAGCTACTTGTCCGAAACCCAATGGTACGTGTAAGACCGTACATTACCAGACATTACCATACCTAATGGCTGACGTAAACTGTCTGCCTTTAAAGACAACGGCCATTTGGGAGCGGCGGCTCCCCTGGTAGCGTCGTCAGCTCCTGCACCCAGTGAATGTGTAAGCCTGGGACGAAGGAGCGCCTCACTTCGTCAGCACTCCTGAGGTACAAGTATGCGTTAGGACACTAAGTATCCCATCCTTGACCCAAGAGAACGCATAGCACTCTCTTTGGGGACAACCTAGATAATCCTCCCAGTAGGGCACTGGATCCGCCCACACTCTTGGACACACCAGCTACCCAATCTTTCATACGTGTTCGGGCACCACATAAACTTATCTCCCGGACCCAAGACCAGGACTTAGTTGCCCATTTCGGAGGATACCCGAGGGCACACCTCCGCCGGTAGGTACGGCAGTTAAAGACTACCTGACTAACTACCTCACTGATGACGTGATCAGGTCACACGTACTCTACCATATCCAACGGCACGAGTTTGTCGCCTATTTCGGAGGATAGCCGAAGCCTCACCTCCGCCGGTAGGTTGTTATCCTTGCACCGACAACTAAATAGATCGTTGCCAGCTTTTAGCACAGGATAGACAAGAAAAATGAAAACGAAATGAAATCTTTGAGTTTTGCGTCCCACGGTTATGCCGGCTAGGCTAAAGGAGACGGTGATGATGAGTAATGAATGAAATGGTGGAGTGAAGAAAGTGGGACGAAATGGGAGAACCCCGAGAAAACCCACGCACACGGTGTTTGTCTACCACAACGTTCGAACCCGGGACCCCAAGCAGCAGATGTGAACACTCTATCACTGAGCCACAGCGGGCCAGAATAGACAAGAGTGAAGCGTGTTTTCACGCTGCTCTCTAAACCCTATCTCCCCCTGTGGGTTACCTGGTCACCACAAGGCATGTGACCAGGCCATACACTGCAGCAATAAAAACCGCAACAATACATGCCTTACTTACTTAGTTCGCGTTCTGACAAGCGAACAACAAGCCATTGATCACTTGTTACAACATGGAGCTTACATTTTCAAACGCCGCCATAAGGTAGAGCCTTCTCGTACATCTCCAGCACTCCCGATCCGTTGTAAAAAGTGCGAGATTTGTAATCAGCACCTGACAGCTAACTGTCCTAACAATTCTAAGTGCGGTTACTGTGGTCAAACTCACCTCACTAAAGATTGTCCTAATGGGACAGTGCCGCCACAAGGTAATATTTGTAGCAAAAAGCACCCTACTCATAGCTATAAGTGCAAGACCAAACGTCCAACAGAGTCTACGAAACTGGAACTAGTTGTGCCTCTACGCACTCCCTATGCTCAAGTGCCTCCGCATAATTCTCTGCGTGAGCCAGTTACTGTTGAGGATATGATCAGTTTTTTCAGTCTCACGCTTCATAATATCGATCCGTTCTTGCGAGCCCACATTGTCGCTCAAGTCATTCATACAACCAAAGTGCTATATCATCTTGATGTCAAGGCGACTTATTCCGGTCAGACTGTTCATTATGAAATCAATCCCGTCACAACCCAAGTTTAATCATCTTTCATCATGGATAGGACCCTTATTATAACGTTACTCTACCTAAATATCCAGTCGTTATTTACCAGGAAAGATCTTACCGCTTTCTTACGTGAACATCATGTTCATAGTTTTCTATTGAATGAGACTTTCCTAACACCGAAGCACTTTGTCTATTTTCCAGGTTATGATTTCATCTTCCACGATGGCCCTCCAGGGCAACGAGCAAACGGCGGAACGACTATAGGGATCCAACATCAACTACCCAGTCGAGTCAATATTTATAACTCTTCTGAACCTCTTCCGGAACATAACATTGTTACTATTTACTTTAAACCTAGACCAATCACAGTAGCTACCATATATATTCGTCCACATGTTCGCATCCCAAGTTTCTTCTTCACTTATCTGGATACTACCTTCCGCTATTATATTATTATGGCTGATATCAACTACCATAGCAGAAGTGATGCTGAGAAATTTGCATTTTCTAATCTTATCAACTCGCATACGAATAGTGGAATCTTCGGTATACCTAGAGCAACCTGTCCGTTTTCGAATACTACTCCTGATGTAGTCATTGCGTCTTTTAGTATCATGCCGTATCTCGAGAACACTGTTCTTGATTCAATAGGTAGTGACCATGACCCTATCAAAGTAGACTTACACTTTCCTACCACCAAGAAACCACAACAGGAAGCTCTTTGTACCCGGCCAAATTTTGACCGAGCTAATTGGATAGAGTACCGAAGGGAACTAACGGATATGCTAACTGTTGTTCCACTTCCAACCGATATACCATCATTTGACGCTATGCTAGACCAACTCACTACGAGCATTCAAATTCCCAATGCACTCTCCATTCCCGTTACAACCTGAAATTTCTACAGGCCTAAATTACCCCCTCAGTACCTCTCCTTCATTTCTTTAGCAATGACCGCATACAAGAATCTTCACGCTAGATCTTTGCAACCAAACGTCACTCACATACTTCCCGACCATGTTCTTACGAGTCCTATCACATTTTCCGAAATTACATCTGCCATCTAGCGTAAACGAAACACTGCACCTGGCTTCGACTCTATTACTTACAGACACATTAAAGAAATCCTATAGTACTATTTACACTTTTGGCATTTATATATACGTTTATACTGTGAACGGGATTTTTTCCTACTGACTGGAAAGTGTCTAAAACACTTATGTTTTCCAAACCTAATAAACCTTCATCGAATGTCTCAACCTATTGTCCCATACAGTTAACCTCTACAATCCGCAAAATATTCGAACGAATACTTGTAACTCGCCTACATCCTTACCTACTTGACCGCCAACTACTACCTACACACCAAGCCGGTTTTCGACCATCCTTTTCAATCAACGATCAACTACTCCGTCTCACAACTCTGACCACTAATCATTACAACTCCATTCAACCCTCCTGTCTTCTCCTCTTTGATCTTGAAAAGACATTTGACATTTCGCACTCATATACAAGCTCATCAAATTTAAGTTTCCGATAACCTATATTCGCCTTATTTATTACTTCCTGGTATGTCGCATCTCATACGTTACAATAAATGAGCAGATTTCACATCCTATTTTTCTTATGTGTGGGGTACCTCAAGGTTATTCTCTTTCCCCTCTCTTATACATCCAGTTTGTTGCAGATCTTCCGCAGCTGCCGTCTGACGTTCACCTCTTCCAGTATGCTGACTATACTGCTTTCCTTGCTCTTGGCAAAACCATCCAAGTCATAAATATTTCATTACAAGCAGCTATAGATAGTTTAACCCACTGGTGTTCTAAATGAAAGCTCAAATTAATGCCTCCAAAACTCAAGTCATCGCTTTTGTTCCAGCTCGTAAACGTGCCAAAGTTCATCGCAATCCACCGCTTCTAAAGCTCACTGTCCACGATACTCTCATCACTTCAGCACGCACTGTCACAATTTAGGCATTATCTTCGATAACCATCTTACCTGGAAACCACACCTCCAAAATATCAAAACTAAAGCCTACAGCCGTCTAAACTTGCTGAAACGGCTAACCGGTATTACCTGCGGCCTTACAGCTAACGTCATACTGAACACCTACAAAGTCTTCTCAGGCCAGTTGTTACGTATGGCTTTCCGGCTTGGATTTCCGGTTTATCCTCCTATTATGACAAACTAGCCATTTTTGAAAGACATGCTTTTCGCATTGCCTCTCTGCAAAGTCCGACTCGTGATCTCTATTCCTTGATCTCATTTTCTACCCTCCGTTATCACCTTGAAGCACTCCGTTTAAAGTTTATCACTCAGCGTTACAGACACAATCAACCCCTCCTCTTTGAAACGATGCATCATTTTGCACTTCAGTCCTCTACCGCACGATACTATTATGCTCAACTCCGCCTCCTGTTTACATTATACTGCTACACTGTACCGCCAGACCACATCGATCGTCAACTACTCGAAGAATATCGCCTGCATGTTCATTTCCCTCATGTTTTCCCATCATTTTGTGCACAGTGATTCCATCATTACTAACAGAGCTCACCACGTCCTTATTAGCCTAGAGCAGCCCCTAGGCAGAAGATAACCCCATTTGTCCTTCTAACAGTCCTCATGATGTGTTGTGATGTCACGTGCACCTCACTTCTTCGCTCATCTCCATCAGTGCTTACGATTTCAAATTGTACGTAAGTTTATATTCCAATTTCGTTAGTTTTTCCTTTCTTGTTTCTTGTTATGAATTCATTTATTCACTATATTGTTTCCGTTGTTATATACTCTTAAATTCGATAGTTTGTTATTTCTTTTTTGTCTTGTTTTGTTTTGTATTCTTACATTTACTATTTTATTTTACGTTATGTTGACATTTATATAAAATGTGTAGTCCCTTCTACTTTGTTTTACGTTTATGATTAAAAAGATCGTAAAGACCTCAACATAAAATATGATTAAATAAAGATATCAATAAAACAGCACATAGCCCATCCATCAATTTCTCACTCCTCCTATAACTTTAACTTCCCTTCCCTAAAAGAGGGTGTAGCATTGCTTGATGGCATTATTCATTCATCACTAACAAAACGTTAGACACGATTTGTCTCCATTTGCACTTCTGCCGACAATGCTATACAAATTTTATGAATTGTGATGCAGAGTTAAACGTATCGCAAATTAATGTTCATAAAACAGTCTAAAAGAAAAGCTCATATGACAGTATATAGGGTGACTGGTAATTCGATGCATTTCTTGTAATAGGATATTCTGCAAGTACTTCGGAACATTTTTACGTATATGAACTGGTGGTCTCAAATCAATAGTCCCTGAGTAATTTGCACATTTGTGATTTCTTTGAAATTTGTCGGCTAACGAGAGTTGCGCGAGAAAGTTTCATCTGACCAACTTTCACGTACTTTCACGTACGTACATTGCTATGTTATCTATAAGTCCGAACGTGAAGTAATGTGTAGTTTTACAAAATCCATTGCTGCACCTCAGAACGAAAATGCGAACTATAGGGATTTCATACCCAGGGGCGTGCATCAGTCTGGCCAATATTCGAGTAGTGAAAGTGTGCGTTTGTTTCCAGGAGGCGGAGGAGAGTTGTCAGTATGCCATGCTCTTTTTCTATTTTTAACAAGCTTTTTTTTAGTGTTTCAGTTCAAAATGTGCTATTTTGTTATGATTTTCCAAGGTTTACATTTTTACCTTTGTTGGAAGCATCTATCATTTGGTTCTCATTGTAGCAATTGGTACGGCAACGGTCGTAATTTTGTTTTGACTTATTAGAGCGATGTATTTGATTGCTATTTGTTTGTTTGTTTGTTTGTTTCTTTCTTTATGTATTTATGCAAGGGAATGACTCAAGGAAGGGTTCATACTTCCAACTCCGGCGTCACATCGCTCTTTTAGTTAGATCTAGGATTAGGGAAAGAACTGGCTTTGGACTTCTAGAATGTACAATTCCTGCCTTTGCCTAGTGGGAGTGAAGATAACCAGAGAAAACCTAGTCAAACCAACGACAGCGTACCGACGAACCACCGCCAGAGGGAGTCCGTCTTCAACTTTGAGCGACCAAAGTGATGATAATTTTATTTGCGATCAACACGGAGTATTAACACTTGCTTTCCAGGCAAAGGGTACCACAATTACCAGGATATATTGTGCCTCACTGCTGCGTGCATTGCGGGATTCTGTGAAATCGTGGCATGCTGACAAAAGTTGTTCGCCTCCTGTAAAACAATGCTCCCGCTCTTTGTTCGAATGTTGGCCAGACAGATGCATGACCCTGGGTATAAAATCCCTCATAAATTGCGTTTTCACTTCACCGAACACTATCTTCATTCTACTTCTTCCCAACCTGCAGTTATTTTTAGGGGCAAGTACTACTGCGATGATGCAACACTGCATTCTGAGGTGCATTAATGGATTTTTGACCACTATACCTTACTTTATCTACAGATCTATAAAACAGCAAGAGTGCAGAGTCACGAGTTGTACATTACCACATGACCTACATAGGCATGCAGAATTACATATGCAAAATTTCATTGCTCTACGGTATGTGAAAATGGGCTAGGGTAAAACTTTCTCGCGCACCTGTCGTTAGCCGGCAAATTTCAAAGAAATCACAAATGTGCAAATTACTATTCATTTGCTACCCACCGTTCATATAGATGAAAACATTCCAAAGTACTTGTAGAATATCCTCTTGCCAGGAATGCATCGAATAAGTAGTCACCCTATATATATATAATACGCAGATGATGATATATCACTAGAAGCTGTCAAGTTACAAGTAATCCCTCATAGCATAGATGTTTATGTTCTCATGTTTTGTGGGAGCGTTCTCGTGTTCGATTCCTGGATCACTTGGTCGAAAAGGAGTTGCAGATTTTTCAGGCTAGCCATAATGAGTGAAGTTTTCTTAGCTTTTCCTCATTCACACCATAAGTGGCAAGATGGAACTTAATATACAGGTCTCAGGCTGCTTGCTTCATTCGTTTCTGCCTTTTCCCAGATAGTGTGCTCGCGTCATCCCTCAGATTTTGACGGGCCATAGATTCTGGTAATGTATAGAAATATGTATAAAGTAAATAACACAACATTACCTTACAATCCACAATAGATTTTGTTTAAAACTACATTTATTTTTATGTAAGTTCGCTATCAGTGTACGTTGGTCAGTTTTCAATTGAACGATAGTGACCAATATAGAGAGGTTTCACTGTATTGTGAATTATATAGTTAGGACGTAGTACTTATCGACTTGTACAAACAAACCCTAAATAGTATTTAGGCTAAGGATTATTAAAAGAAGCAATGGAATTATAGTATTAAAAAGTATTTAAAATCATTTGGAACACAGCGTTTTTCATTTTTAAAGTAAACCTTCACGAGAAAATAAAGTTTCTTCAAGACTAGGTTCAACTAATTTTTCGACTGTTTCAAAATGTTGAATTTCTCTGTTTGTTATGAATCATCCTTATGAATGCTTTAGGATACAATATGGTCGAAAATATTAGTGTTTGGACAAAATTGTGGACGATAACAGATAATGACAAAATCGTAAAGCGTCTGTTCTCTTCTCATTCTTTCGTCAACCGTCTGTGCTAAATTTTCAATGATAACAGAGGGTCGTGCAATTCCTTTCCCAACGTGAAGATTGGTGCAGCCGTCTTTAAAAACTCTAACCCATTTCCGTACCATTGCATGACTCACAATGTTTTCTCCATACATATCACTAATCTGGCGATGATATTCAGCAGATTTCACGCTTTTAGCAGTAAGAAAACGAATAACATTGCGTTTTTCACAATTGGTGGGATTCTGAATCATCGTAGGCATTTTAACTACCGTAAGACGGGGTTACCTTGCAGCAGATTTAAGGAATTTTAAAGAAATTGCATGTAACTTACAAAGATAATGTTTTAGAACGCTGTATTTTAAACATATAATTAACATATATAATATGCAGCATAAGGAAAAATGCAAGTGCATTAGTAAATATTTAGTATGACCATAGTTATTGAAATATAAACTTTGGTTCAAAGTTAACCCATATGTAAGGATACTTTGCACAACATAGAAGAACGTGTGCTCAACATACAAATGTAATGTTTCTGTGCAATGTTTTCCCGTCAGTATTTATACATTTCACTTTTAACACAAAACTGCATGCAGTCTACAGAACTTCACTCAGAAAAGCTGAGTGCTTTAAGAAATCACTAGACTCTCGGAGGGGCTTGAAGCTTATACGCATAGGAATGACTAACGTTAGAAAAAAAAGAAGTCATGCAATTTGGGTGGGCTTTATCCTGATAGCTGCAAACTCTGTAAATATTCTACTGTTTACGTTTGTGATGATATTCTCGTACATATAAAGCAACCAAGGGAAATCAGTTGACGGGGATTTTTCTCCGTTTCTTGAGTTAGCATTTTTGTGGGGTATATGCTAAACTATCAGAATGTAATTCCTGTGCTGGTAGCAGAAAATACATAATTTTCCTTACAAATATCGATAATTCATACTATGTACTAATACCAGTACCATTATTCTAATATCAATATTTGTAGTACAAGGCGGGAGGTACCAGCAGTAGTAATTTCCTATCTGAGGGATAACTTTGACCGGTGCAAATTAACCCAGATTAGAGGCTCAAACCGCCTTCTCCCCGTTTTATTTTTATGACTGTAAAACCTTTCACACTTCAATTTCACATATTTCTTCAAAGTCCCATTATACACAGTAGTATGGCACGAAAATAACTTAACTTTGACGGAAATTCTTGTAGATGATATCTGTTAAATTTTGTCGGCCCATACCTATACAACAACAAATCCTCCCGGTAATTAGAACTGAAGTTAACCGCCAATATTATAGCCAAAAGACAGTTAGATGTTCCGTCTTACCATGGCAGTTGAAACTTTCTTTTTACAGTTCATGGTTTTACCAACAGAGGACCGTGCAATTCTTTTCATATTTTGTGCAAAGTTACCCCTGATGTGCAACGTAGTCTTTCTGTACTTACAAAGAAGTGTAAACATATTCCGTATTTCCGTGTCGAATATTTCCGTGCCGAATTTCAAAATAGTATTTACTTTTTAAAATAAATTATGCCTTAGTTTAGAAAGAATGGATAAAGTGAGAGAAATTATGACTATAAAAATTCCGTCTCTATTTTCACTTACAGAATAAGTTCATGGAGATTGAGAGCTGTGCAGTATCTGCTTCTGTAAACAAGACGGGCAATATGAGAAGTAACAATTCAAGTATTAGAGTTGGGTATAATCCTGTGCAACTATTAGGTTTTTTGTGCCAGTAAGTTTCTTTGTGTACAACATTCTATTGGGTAGAACTAGGTAATTATTTATAACATTTATTTAATACCTACACAGCAAAGAATGAGGTGTTGAAGTAACACAAAATGACAACCACTTCATCGTGTTACTTGTGTGTCAATTCAACACCAAACATTTTTTTTCAATCTACCCGTTTAAAGGATTGCGCCCTTTCCTCGGGGAAGTGTTGCATTGATTTTGTGGAGGCTATAACAATTATGGTTGGTCTAAGGGTTTTTCTCTTTATTCATTATTTTAAAGACATGAACATATATACATTAGAAATAAACTTGAACTGGTGATAAACATAAATAAAATAATAATAACAGAAATTTGCAGGGAGGCGATGAGTAATATGAAACAAGAAAATAACAAAATTAGTGCAGTGCATTAGGTTCAGTGCGTGAATATAACAACAAATATGAAAAACATTAAAAAGGAATAACTATTCATAGCAAAAACATAGCAGGAATAATAGAACTCATAGCAATAATTATTTGAAATGATGATGAAATGAGAATGAATTGTTCTGGACGCCAGAATACGAGGTTCTGTTAGTGAACAGATGCGGTTAACTTCTGTTCCTGCGGCTATTCAGGAACTGATGTAGACAGGGGAGGCCCATGTTAGTAGGTATTTACTGTGCATATGATGGATATATGGAAGATGACAGATGACGTGGATGATATATAGCAAATACTTCTGGGTCTCGGTCGGCAGGATCTATTTGCAAGTGGTACAATGTAAGATAGTGCTGTAGCGGAGAATCAACGTATCGTGGTGGTGCATCATTGTCTCGGTCACAGCGTATTACGTCCTGAAGCATGGGGTGTTGTAAGTCAAAACGTTGCGTAATATAACGGATGCGAAGCTGTTCTAGATGGGTAAGCAATGGTGGAAAATCTATGAGGTCATAGAGGAGTCTAGTTGGACTTGGTAATTTAATTCGATAGGCCATTCTGAAAGCATGTCGCTCCATTATAGACAATTGTTTATAAAATTTGTCGGGGGCAGCGGCCCAAGCTGTATGGCCGTAAGTTAAAGTAGTCCTCATAAAAGCTTTGTAAGTATGGAGGACAGTAGGTGGTCGTAAACCCCAGCTGGTTCCAACTAAGCGTTTAAGGAGATATAGTCTATTCTTGGCTTGAGTAATAATTTTCTTAAGATGCGGTGTCCAAGTGAGCTTTGTGTCAAATATCACCCCAAGGTAAGTAAGAGAAGATGAAAGAGGAACTGGCGTGTTGTGCACATGAATGTTTAATAGATTTGGATTGCGAAGCACTCTGGATCACCTACCAGGTGGTAGAAATACAATAGATTGTATTTTCGCAGAGTTAATACTGAGTCTCCAGTGGACAAATGTGTCGATGGCTGACTGCATTAGTCTGTTGATTCGTTGGATATTACGAGCCGATGTTAGAAATGCTGTGTCGTCAGCGAATTGATAGACTTGGACGTGAGGAGTGACCTTGAGATCAGCAACGTAAAGTAAGTACAGCAATGGAGACAAAGAAGAACCTTGAAGTTCGCCAGAGTGTAAGAAAATTGGGTGTAATAGAGCGTTGTTGATAGAGATGTATGCAATACGTCCGGTTAAGAAGGCATTGATTAAGCGTATATAAGATATGGGTAGCAGATAATGATGTAATTTGTATATCAAGCCAGGATGCCAGACTTTATCAAATGCCTTTTCCAAATCAAATGTAACTAAACAACAAGGAAATCCCTTATTACATTGGTTATAAATGGTAGTGGTAAATCGCAATAATTGATCTAGTGTGCTGAAACGCGGTCGGAAGCCAGCTTGATGGATTGGCAGAGGATTGTATGTAAGGAGGTGTTCTTGAAGCTGTCGAACGAGTATACGTTCGAATACTTTGCAAAGACAGCTTGTTAAATGGATTGGACGATACGACTGGACATCAGATGGTGGTTTCTTTGGCTAGGAAGTAAAAGAACTTTGGAGTATTTCCAATCGAGCGGAAAGAAGCCAGTTCGAAGGATGAACGTATAAATATGACTGAGAATCAGAATGAAAGAAGGAGGTGCATGTTTGATGAGAGTATATGTAATGGAGTCGAATCCAGGCGCTGTATTGCGTTTTGTTGCTAAAATAGTTCTGATGTCATCTGGGTCTATAGCCTGAGTTAGTGGATTATTAGGTTCCAGAACATGCTGGTCAGATGGTTGTAAATGAGAAGGTGAAGGATCAGCGTGACGGTTGATCGAAGATTGAAGGCGTTGTGGTGTGTGCCATCCAGGAAGCGGAGTGAACACCAAACACACCACCTTCAGAGCATATCAGAAATAACTCGTTACTGGCTGAGTATTTGCATTGGATTTTATTGTTTGGTATGAGCAAAGCTTTGCAAAATATAGTTTGCATTTATGGCAAGTAACTAATAATATTCTATGTTTTATATAATCGGTCGCAATAATATTGTTGTCAACCTGTGAATCATCTGACAAGAGTTACACATATAGCAGTGCTTCCATCTATTTTCTGTATCTGTTATTCTTGTGTCTTACCACGTATGAACAAAAGGTGGCAAAACTGTTTTCTATGTAACTGTTGTCAGACGATTCACAGGTTTACAACGATATTATTGTGATCGATTACAGAAAACAGAACATTATTCATTACTTGGCATAAGTACCAAATATATTTCGTAAAGCTTTGCTCATGTTAAAAGATAAATACCAATGCAAATTCTCTCAGGTAGTAACGAGTTATTTCTGATATGCTCGGAAGGCGATTTTCTTGGTGCTCATACTTAACCAAGACGCATAGCCTCTCTTGTGTTTCTTACGGTGTCAGAGGACCAAGTATTGCAACACGTACTTGCGAGCATAACACAATTAGAACACTTAGAGGATTGACGAAAGTTTTCACTTTCGGAGGGCGCTTGCTTTTTGAATCTCATCTATCACCCTTCTTTTCGTTTGCATCTTCATTTGGGCTTCGGCCGCAGGCTCCCTACCTATTATGGCGGATCTTAGCAATGCTTCCGGCTCATCGCACCTCGGTCAACAAACTCCAGCTAATATAGGGCCAAACGGTCGGCAGAAGACTCAACCCCGGATTGTTACCGGATCGCTACGGTCAGGACTTCCCACCACTGTTTCTGCTACTTACGCTGACTGCGTCACTAAAGGGCAGCGCATTCCCTCTCGGTCTCTCTCGGATGGTGAGCAATCCATAGATCCGAAGAAACAGCGAGTTACATCTATTATTGATCCAAGTATGAGCAATACCATGGATTGGGCATCATCTAATTCAGTCGATAACTCCAAACACACATCACCAACCAGACTCTATATATAACTTCCTTCTGACAGATTATGATCAAAAGTATAACACCGTTAGA
Organism: Thermobia domestica; assembly: GCF_964235325.1. Lineage (NCBI taxonomy): Eukaryota > Metazoa > Arthropoda > Insecta > Zygentoma > Lepismatidae > Thermobia > Thermobia domestica. The sequence goes on from NC_137458.1 coordinate 31,323,209, forward strand.
GCAGTTTTTCAGCAGTTGATTAAATATGTGCCTCGTCCTGAGATACGCGAAATCGTCAAAACTCGCAGAGGCATTACACTAAAATCTACCAACTCAAATTTTGTATCGCATGTGCGAAACAAGGCCACTTTAGAGATCTTTGGACCAAAGGCTAAACTATCCGCACTAACTCCAAGTGCACGTAAAACTCCTCCTCCTCCTAGGCGATTGCCAGTGCTATCCGTTATTATACGAGGAGTTGAGCCCGATCTCACCGATGAGGATATCTATAAGGAATTACACCAGGAAGGATTTCCTGTAAGGCGATGTATCCGGATAAAGAACGCTAATGGTGCAACATATCTTGTACGGGTTCTCACCGATCAGCCACAGTTGATAGACCAGCTTTTGTCCACTGGAGCTTACATTTACCAAAGACGTTGCAAAGTCGAACCTTCTCGCACAGCTCCTCCTCTTCCGTTAAGATGCGAGCGATGTCAACTGTATAATGCACATCCCACATCCGAGTGTACTAACGATATTAAGTGTGGCTATTGTTCATTACAACATGCTACGAAGAATTGCCCCAATCAAAAGGCGCCACCACAGTGTAGTGCGTGTCCTGAAAAACATCAAACATACAGTTACAGATGTAAAGCAAAGCCACAACCGGAACCTTCTAAATCAAAACTTGTTGCACCCATAAGGTCTGCTGACCGTCCCACTCCACCTGCAAACTCTTTACTTCATCCTGTTACTGTTGAAGATCTGCTCCGATTCCTCACGATTAGTCTACAGAACATTCATCCGTTTCTTCGAAGTCACATTCTCAACCAAATCATCCATGCAGCAAAAATTCTGTTTAACCTTCAGCTCCATGCAACCTATTCTGGACCAACAGTTCATTTTCAAATCCAACCTATCGAAGTTTACGTTTAATATAGCAGCTTCCATTTGCAATATTTTTTGTCTTTTCGTAATGGCGTATAGCTTCTTATTTATAAACATATGCTCACTATTGACCCATCAAGTACTATTCACGCAGTTATTACAGCAAGAACACATCTCAACCTTCGCACTCAACGAAACTTATCTGGCTCCTTATCTACAGTGTTACATACCAAAATATAACGTCATGATGCTACGTCCGGATCACGTCTGTATGGCGGTACAGCTATCGGCATTAACACTCGTCTACTATACCGCACTGTTACCATGCCTCAAACTTTCAATCTGCCGGAATACAATGTAACTATTCTCTATCTTCGTGGTCGTACAATCACATTTGCCACAATCTATGTTCGGCCAGGAAAGATTCTCAACTATGATTTCTTTCGTTTCATTGGTACACAATTCCGGCATTATATTATCATGGCAGACTTGAATTTCCATAGTAGAACACACCGCGACAAACAGCAATTTCTTGATTTTATACAAACTTCCACTACAGGAGAATTTCACATCTTGCCACAACCTACGAGACCAGCTAGCAACACAACGCCTGACGTAGTAATAACCACGTCTTCTCTTTCGCCTCTTATTAACATTACTGTACTAGATTCCATCGGCAGCGATCATGTTCCTGTTAAACTAGAACTGCAGTGTACACTGAAGTTGTCAAAGCACTTACTAGCTAGAAATATTTTTCTATATCATAAGGCTAATTGGGATCAATATCGACGACGCCATTAGCAAACTCACTATACCTACTTAGCAGCATAGTCTTGATCACGTCATCACTGACCTTACTGCAGCAATTCAAGGAGCAGCGGAACATTCCATTCTGACTACTGATGTACAACCGCATAAACCTACTTTGCCACCAAGATATCTTACACTAATTTCTGCTTCACGTCGAGCTTATCGTGAATATAGAACCAGCGGCAACTTGGAGGCTCTGCGCTTACACCGCCAATATCTCCGAATAACACACAACTATATTGTCGCATACAAGAAAAGACAGTGGATTTTAACGTGTAATACTCTTACTTCAGAAACTCATCCCAGCAACTATTGGCGTAAATTCAAACAACTTACTGGCAAAACGTCTCGTACAACCCTATCCTCTTATTCACACACATCAAGCTCTTAATAATGACATCGACAAGGCTAATATTTTTGCTACATTTTTCCAAGAAGTCTTCACTCCTTTTCTGGACCGCACACACCGCATCGCCTTCAAACTTCGATCAACCGTCATACCGATCCGACCGATCCTCATCTACAGCCTTCTGACCACCATACTCTGGAACCTAATAATCCACTTAATCAGGCTATAGACCCAGATGATATCAGGACTACTTTAGCAACCAAACGCAGTACGGCACCTGGATTCGACTCCATCACATATGCTCTCATCAAACAAGCACCTACTTCTTTCATTCTGCTTCTAAGCCTTATTTATGCTTTTACCCTGCGCACTGGCTTCTTTCCGCTCGATTGGAAGTATTCTAAAGTTCTTTTCTTTCCTAAGCCAAAGAAACCACCATCCAACGTACAGTCGTATCGCCCGATCCATTTAACAAGTTGTCTCTGCAAATTATTAGAACGTATACTCGTTCGTCGGCTCCACGACCACCTCCTCATGCACAATCTTCTGCCGATCCATCAAGCTGGGTTCCGACCGCTCTTCAGTACACTCGATCAGCTCTTATGACTCGCCACTGCTATTTATAACCAATACAACAAGCGATTTCCTTCTTGTTGAGTTACGTTTGATTTGGAAAAGGCATTTGATAATGTCTGGCATCCTGACTTGATATACAAATTACACAACTATGCTGCCCATATCTTACATACGATTAATCAACACTTTCTTAACAGGACGTCTTGCATATATTTCTATTAACAACGCTTTATCATACCACATATTCTTACATTCTGGCGTAACTCAAGGTTCTTCTCTGTCTCCTTTGTTATATTTACTGTACGTTGCTGATCTCAGACTGACTCCTCACGTCCAAGTCTACCAATTCGCCGATGACACAGCATTTCTCACGACAGCTTGCACTACCCAGCGTAATAATAGACTCATGCAGCCAGCTATCGACACATTTGTCCGTTGGTGTCAGTTCTGGAGACTCAGTATTAACTCAGCGAAAACACAATCTGTAGTCTTTCTACCACCACGTAGACGATCCAGAGTGTTTCGCGATTCAGAGTGTTTCGCAATTCGCGAAGTTATTAAATATTTTCTTGGACAACACCCCAGTTCCTTTCACATCATCTCTTACTTACCTTGAGGTGATATTTGACTCAAAGCTTACGTGGACTCCGCATCTTAAGAAAATTGTTACTCAAGCTAAGAACAGACTAAATCTCCTTAGACGTTTAGTTGGCACGAGCTGGGGTTTAAGAAAACCTACTGTCCTCAACACTTACAAAGCTTTTATGAGGACTACTTTAACCTATGGCCATACAGCTTGGGCCGCAGATGGCGACAAATTTTATAAACAATTGTCTATAATGGAGCGGCATGCGTTTAGATTGGTTTATCGAATTCAGTTACCAAGCCCAACCAGACTTCTCTACGATCTCATAGACTTTCCACCACTGCTCACCCATCTAGAACAGCTTCGCATTCGTTACATCACGAAACGCTTTGATTTACCACCCCCATGCTTTAGGATATACTACGATATGACCGAGACAATGATGCACCGCCACGATACAGCGACACTCCGCTCCAACACTATCTTACACAGTATCACTTGCAAATGGATCCTGCCAATCGAGGCTCAGAAGTATTTGCTATATAGGGTGTTTAATAAGTAATGGTCATAAATTAAACCGTAGATAGTACACGCCAAAACTAATAAAAAAGTCTTAGTAAACATGTGTCCGCAAACGCTTCGTAACGGAGATAGGGGCGTCGAAAGTGTGGGAAAATGAAATTTAGAGACGAATATCTCAAAAAGTATGAATCGGACAGTGGGCGGTCCAATGAATGACTATCGAAGTCAGACCTGCGCTATGCAGAAATGCATGGTTGATAACTCTGCAATGCGCGCGCAAGGGATTCCCCCAAAAAAGGAGGGATTCCCAGAAAATTGTCCAAGGAAATGGGGCTCGAGATGAACATCGAGAGCGAGTTTATCCACCAGTAATTCATAAGTCGTGGTACCAGGTCGAAAGTTCGAAAAGATACAAAATGGCGGACAATGTTTACGTGCCGTGTGTTGTTGCATAACCAGCAGGAAATGAGGGAGGCAATCGAAGTGTGGTGATGTACGTTGTAAATGGCTCCAGGGAGAATTCCGACAACTAATGCATACGTACAAGTGTAGCAGCATTTAGGTAAATCAAACGGTATGCAAGGCAATGATGAAGCATTATGTGCTAAGCAGTTAACGAATATCCGGAAACTGGGTTGCAATGGGAAAAGCATTACAACATGCGTGTATGTGGGAGGCGAATATGAAACATTCCGCATGTTGAACGCGTAAGTGTATTACAACAAGTGAAAAATGATGGACATGTCGTGTTTGTCCATATCAACAAACAGAAATCGTCATGTTGGTAATGTGTACTGTATTAATCATAAGGTAAACAGTAAATACCCAGATGTGTAACTACAAAAGAGTTGCATAAGAAATTAACCTACTTAATCATTAAAGTAAATGTTGGAAGTGTCGTCCATTCATGCGAATGCATGCTCGTACCTGTCTTCGCAAAGATCCACGTACTCGTGATAACATGTTGGCATCCTGTTGAATATGTCCGCAACATTGTTCAATCCTTTCTCGAACGTCTTCTAATGTTGCAACATGGGTAGAATAAACTTGCGATTTCACGTGGCCTCAGAGAAAGAAATCTAAAGGATTTAAGTCCGGGAAGCGCGGTGGCCAAGCAATAGGACCCCCACGTCCTATCCACTTTCGTCCGAATCGGGCATGTAAATGTTCTCTGACACGGTTAAAGAAATATGCTGGCGCTCCATCATGCATAAACCACAGTCGCTAACGCCTATCGAGAGGTATATCTTCGAGTAGAAGCGCCAAATCGTGTTGGAGAAATCTCAAATATGGGATTCCAGTTAATGCATTAGGAAGAAAGAATGGCACTACGAGCTGATCACCTAAGTGCTTCCCACACGTTTAGGGAAAACCTACGCTGATGTCCTAACTTCACTATTGCAAGTGGATTCTCAGTGGCCCAGATATGAGATTTGTGAAAATTTACAATGTCATCCTGGGTGAATTGTGCTTCATCAGTAAATAGGACGTCATCAGTGAATTGATGATTGCCAGTAATTTGTCTTCGGAGCCACTGACAAAACTGCATTCTCACCGGAAAGTCTGTGGGGTCAGAGGTTGGACATATTGCAGACGGAATGGGTACAACTGCTGTTCATGGAGAATGTGCCATACGAAAGTATTGGATACGCCTTCGGCAAGTCCCACACGTCTTGTGCTCGTTCCTGGGTTTTCGTCCACTGCCTATAGCACGCGTTCCGGGAATCCCTCCGTTTCTTTGGTGAATCCCTTGCGCGCGCATTGCATAGTTAACAACCATGCATTTCTGCATAGCGCAGGTCTGACTTCGATAGTTATTCATTGGACCGCCCTCTGTCCGATTCATACTTTTTGAGATATTCATTCTTTAAATTTCATTTTCCCACACTTTCAACAGCCCCTATCTCCGTTACGAAGCGTTTGCGGACACATGTTTACTAAGTCTTTTTTGTTAGTTTTGGCGTGTACTATCTACGGTTTAATTTATGACCATTACTTATTAAACACCCTGTATATCATCCACGTCATCTGTCATCTTCCATCTATCCATCATATGCACAGTAATAATAAACTAACATGGGCCTCCCCTGTCTACATCAGTTCCTGAATAGCACCAGGAACAGAAGATAACAGCATCCGTTCACTAACAGAACCTAGTGTTGTGGCGTCCAGTGCAATTCATCCTCATTTTCATCCTCGTTTCTAAATATTATTGCTTTGAATTGTAATTCCTGTTCCTGTTTTTCTTATTTGTTATTATATTCACGCACTTAGCCTTCATGCACTGACAGTTTGTTATTTTCTTGTTTCATATTTCTAATAGCCTCCATGCACATATTACCTTTGTTATTATTATTATTATTATTATTATTAGGTTTTTGTGTCACCTGTTTCAACTTATCTCTATTGTATATATATGTTAATTACTTAAAATAATGAATGAATAAAGGAAAACTACTTAGACCAACCACAAGTTTTGTAGCCTCTACATTCCTAATACAACACTTCCCCGAAGAAAGGGCGCAACCCTTTAACCGGGTAGACGACAAAAAATTCTTGGTGCTAAATTAACACATAAGTAACACGCTAAAGTGGTAGTCATTTTGTGTTGTTTCAACACCTTATTTTTTACAGTGTACCATGCGATATAATACTTTTGCATCGATATATTGTATTTTAAGAAATAAAACTTTTGAAGTCTTTTCCTCTTATCCTAAGTTGGCAGGAACTCAAAGATATATATTTTAATCACGTAAGACCGTAGCCATAGGAGCTACATACGCGGTTCTGATTGGTTGAAGTTATCCGTTTCTCGCCACGTTGTGTACATATAGAAAAATCAAACGCTGGCTGCTGTCGTCCTCATAGCACAGTTGCTCGGCAGACGCCGTGCAGTTCACCTCGTTGTCCGGTAGGTGTTCGAGTGGAAGTAATGAGTGTCTTTACTTGCTTCAACTCAACCTGCATTGTAAAGTGGAGTATTTTCTACTACCTAGTACTCAGTGTTCTATTTACTCTTTTGATCATATTGTGTAGTGTGAAGAACAGGTTTACCTTCTAAGTGCATCATGTCCGTTATCCGAGTGAATACTTTAAGTTTGTCGTTCCGAGATGTTGCCAACAAGCCTAATGCATTATGCTTGCATGAATGGCTCCGCAATATTTTTAATCTCTTGCTGATGAAGTTGTTAGTATTGAATTTGATTATAGTCGCAAACAGTTATATGTTAATATCGCAAGTGCTTTTTGAACAAATGCTGTTTCGAGTGAATGAAAAGGTCAGTTATTCAGATGATCTTTGTACATATAAAATATTAATTGATTGTACCAGTTCCAATATTATGACTGTCTATTTTCATTTGGTACCAAACGAGTTGGAAGATCATCATATTTCCTGTGTGGTATCCCAGTACGATGAAATTAAATCAATTGCAGACGAAATGTATTGTACTGGACATATCTATAAAGTAAGAACTTTGAGAAATTTAATACGTATGTGCATTAAGCGCCCCATTCCTTCTTCTGTGACTATCTGCGGTTTACATTTGTGGTTAACGTATGGAAGTCAAGTTAAACCTGCGCCATTTGTGACTCGCCGAATCATTTTCTGATGGAATGTACAAAGCACCGTGTCCTTCCAGCCGTAACAGCTTCAGTATCTAGTGTCCCACCATCTAGATCCCCGCCCATGCCCGGCACTTTGAACAAAGTGGTTCCTCTGCCAAACGTTCTTTCGTTTACTAGTTTTCCCGTATTAAGTGAGAAACGTCCTCCAACTTTACTGGAGAACCTTCCACCTCCAACTGCAACTTCTGAAACTACTTTTCCTAAGGCGCACAATGCAACTATAACGATATTTTCTGGTTCTTAAACACTAATATTGAGCCATAAACACACAAATTACCTTTTTGCACACTTTGTTTAATTATAATGGAGAAGCGTATACAATTCACTTTCTATGCAAGTTTCTAAGATGCCTGCTTCACCTACTCAATAATTCTATTATATCTCCATTGTCATGACGACGACATGAAAATTAGATTACATAAAAACATTTGAATATTTTTTATATATTAACATTATAAATATATTATTTCTTTGCCTTTCTTTTCTTCTATTAGCAGAATCTGCCTAGTATATATTTAAAATACATTACAGGTAAATACAGGTAACCCAAAATTACTGGTAAATAATAATTGTTACAAGTAAAATATACAACATACTGCTGTAAAACCCAACCCACTTGTCCGCTTGATATTTCCCACACTTCTACAGCTGAATCTCTCACCAGTTCCCCTGCTATCACCTCCCAAGAGACCCTTGCTTCCAATATATTACAGAGTGACTCATCCAGTTCGAGTACCATAGCGAATATTGCTTCCGATTTTCCACAACAGAATATTACTGTTTCAGCATCTTCAGCATCGGAGATTGATACGCTACCTGAAATCGCAGTAAGTGTTCCACCGTTAGTGGTCATTGATGACTCCCACCAGGAAGTGAGTGATTCTTTCGATATAGATTCACCATATACAGAAGAATCCCAATTCCCCTCTCTGCGCGAGAAGAAGAGTCGCAAACGTCAATCTCAGTCTTCACCTCGTGATAAATCCAGTAGAGCTAATAAACTTCTGAAAACTATAAGAGTGATCTTCAAGTAAACAACAATTGTGTTTCTGGTTTCACGAGGTCACGAGTAGATCCCCATCATAGTGAAACAAGTCCTAAGGCAAATGATAGTGCTGTCTCCCCAGACAAGTGACCAAATCACCTCCCAGTATAGAATGGGAATGTTTGCGTGTGTTTTCACCCATCTTTGTTTATTCAAGTGTATTGTGTCGTTTCATTGTGTCCTGCTTCTTTGGTGTCTTTTTATTTTTCTGTGGCCATTAATTATGTATGCCACGCGTATAGCCACTATTAATGTCAACGGCATTTCTAGTCTTATCAAGCAAAAAGCACTAGCCGATTACATGAACAAATTGTCTCTGGATATAATTTTGCTTCAAAAATGCAATGTTGACAATGTCTCCTTTCTTTTTAATCATTTGTAGGAAGTCAATCCTTAAGAAACTGATTCTGGAACATCTATTATATATCGCAAACATATCTCATTAACCGCCTTCTCAAAATATCTGTGAGGTCGTATTATGAGAGCCAATTATGAAAATATACACTTTAGTAACTTATAATCGCCGTCTGGGAATAATAAACATGCCGAGCGAAATTTCTATCTCCTCGACTTTCCAACGGAGTTACATTCTGGTGCCAGAGATTTGATCTGTGTAGGAGACTACTACGCAGTGTTAGATCCTACAGACTCAAGTTTTCGTTACAATACCTCTTCTACATTGCGTAATTGGTTCAAGACTTAAAGTTAGTTAACGTATAGCGTCATTTCAAAGGTAACGCCCCAAGGCACACTTTCTTTCGACGAAATGAGTCCTCACGTTTAGATAGGATCTATGTCAATACCACCTTAATTAATATTGTGTATGCTAGTATGCTTTTCTGATCACTGTGCTGTAGTTTTCACCATTGACTTACGTATCCGTAAGTACTTAAAGCCATCCTCTGGTCACTCAGAAACAGCATAAGGATCAGCAGTTGCTTATTACCAATAGATGGAATTATTTAATGCACTTTAAATCTCACAAGAAAAGTTTGTTTTCATGGTGGTTACATCACATTAAGTCGTCTTTCTGGTGTATCTGTAAACAGCACAGAAAAGACAGATCCTCTCTTCCTAAGGAGCAATATAATTATTATCATAACTCATTATGTGACTACTATAAAGAACTTGCTCTAGGAGTAGACGAACTTCCTCGTATTAAGGAAATTAAGGCGATCCTACTCACTTTACGTCGAAAAAAATTAAGTTTTTTTTCACGGGAAGCAAAACAACGATGCCTCAGCATGAAGTTCCCTCTTTACATACAGTTTTCCATGAAAGGCAAAGAGGTAAACAAAAGCTTATTTCCAAGGTCACCTTTCCTAACGGTGAAGTTCACGAGCATGATCGGGTACTCTCAGCTCTGTACGATGCATACCAGAACCTATATTCCCCCGCTCCAACCAATCCTCTGCCCCTTCCTTCGAGTATACGACCAGTACTTTCACCCCGGAGGCTAGTAACATCCTCAATGCGCCCTTTACAGAAAGAGAATTCAATCAAGTTATTTTTGCGGGGAAGTTAAATAAATCTCCGAAACCGGATGACCTTAGACTAGAATTTTACAACCAATTTCACAACATTCTTACGCCTTTCCTCACTTAAATGTACAACGAACTCCCACTCAGTCCCACGTGCATTTATTCCTTTACCGCTGGTATTATGGTACTTGTACGTAAACATGGAGGTGCGCATGATTTTGATAATTTTAGACTGATTGCCCTCCTTAATGTAGACCAGAAGATTTTATCTCGTTGCCTTGCGTCTCGTTTAGAACAGTTTTTAAATCAGATCTTACACAATGATCAGTATGGTTTATAACATACAAAACCTATGGTTTTAGCATTAAGTAATATACGAGAAGGTATTCATTGGTGTCAGAAAAGTAGTTCTCCGCAGGTCGCTCTGTTAGCTCTTGATTTCCATAAGGCACATAACAGGTTGCCACATGGTTATATGTATATAGTACTTGAAAAATATGATTTCGGAGATAGTTTTCTTAATTTGATTAGATTTCTATATACTCAACGATATGTAAGATTTAAAGTTAATGGTGCACTTACATATCCTATCAATGTACGTCGAGGTATTGCACAAGGTTGCCCCTGTCTTCCATTCTGTATAGCATGGTTCTTATTCCTTTTGTCTCCACATTGCAACAATACATTAATACCTTAACCTTTAAGGTGCAACACCGTTAAAATTACAAACATTTATAGACAATATACATTCTTTTATTAGCAGTCCACAAGAACTTCACGTATTTAAATCCTCATATCGAACTATGAGTGTATTTCAGGTGCTGTTCTCAATATACAAATGTCACGCCTGATGTGTATAAATGCAGCTGACCATCACATGATTTGTCCTGCTATTCCTTTTACTGATTGCATCAAAATCTTGGGCGTAACTTGTCAACCTCGCATAGCAGACACAATCTTCATGCCACAACTTGTACTTTGGTTGCACTCATAAAACATTGGGTATTTGTAATATTTCTTTGTGTGGTACTTGTTATGTTCTAGATACTCGAAAGTTGCTAACGAAACACAGCTATATGGTCTCAGTATAAAGAAAATTCATTGCCCGTATATCCAGAACAACTCCTTCTAATATTCACTGTACGTCATTCATGCTGCTTCCGGGTTATCCATTTTATCCCAGCACCAAACATAACGCAATTTTATGGATCACGTCCCAAACTATCGATATTCTGTTATGTAATGATTTGAATGCTAATGTGATTTAGTACGTCAACCAACTCTCGTTACGCATGCAAAATATAGCACTTTCAATTCGTAAAGAAATGTTTGCTAATTTTCTAGCAGCAATTTATTGATGTGTCTATTGTATGTTTTTTATGTAATTGGCTGCTCACAGTACTATTTTGTTTGTTAATCCTTTCTGATGTCATTGACTAATAAGAGTATAATAATGTATTTAAAAAAGCTGAATGTGCTAGTGCAACGAGACAGCAATGGTAATCGCTTTTGGCGTGGGTTCAAACCCGGCCCAAGGAAAGTTTCCTTTTTATTTTCATATCAATTTTATCATTAAAACAAGATTAAAATAATACTCATTTACCCTTGTACGCATTGTATAATGCATAAAAAGTGATTTATTTACTTTACGAAACATAGATGAGCGAACGCAGCAAGCGAAGGGGGTTACAACTCTTGCAGAGCTGGTTTTTTCACCTTTACATGATAGCATCACGTGACCTTACAGCATACTCGGGGGTGTGTCTAAATTTGAACATCACCCGCTTCCTTGTGACCAAAATGCATATTTTTAAAGGGTAGCTCTTGAAAAAAAATATGCATCATGTTCTTACGAAACGTAACCCAAACAATTATATTTTTGTTTTTATCAACACACAAAGCGACAATTTTCTTCTATTACTATAATAGACAATACATGAACCAGAAGGTTTTTACAATCGCAATCTGCAAGCAATCAGAAACGTGTATTTAGTTCCTATGGGTAGGGTTGAGGATGAAAACTGTGTTGCAGAAATACTAGAGATATCTCGTCCTCTTACTTCCTCACAACTTTCCATAACCCATTCACAATTGTCACACTCCTCTTGCCAAAAGCTTTTTTTTTTTACCATCCGAATCCACAAAAGAGCATTGAACTCGGTTTTTAAGACTTCCTTGCTGTATTGCAACAGTCTCCTTCGTATTCAGTGAAATGTGAGTTTCGATATTGAGGTAAGTGATGATAATTTCACAAAGCATAAAATATTTGTTGACCACAAAGTCAGAAATCTCTAAAGCCAGAAAAAAAGTTCTTCCTTAACTATCTGTTGTCTAAATGTCAGTTGCTCCTTGTCATAATTTGTAAGATTTGCTGCAAGTTCGTCAGTATGTTGCAAATTTCCTATATTTATTTTTTATTATACATATTTTACCTCGTACATTTTGTCTCGTCTCGAAATTCGAGGCAGGAATATATTTTCGAGTTGAGACACAAGTCCAGACATCATTTTCTCGAGACTAATTAAGACAATCTTAAATCTCCACTCGAGTGGCCTCGTGTGCATCCCTGCCAAGAGGACCGTTATGGGAAAAAATAAGTGGTTACTAAATGATATCAATACTAATATATAACAATTATAATACTAAATATTGTATATCTTGTATGTCTTCTGTATGGATTCTGGATAGCAATATTTTGAAATACAGAAGCTTGATAAGTTTATATCTGAGAGATTTCACAATACTATTACCTCCTGTCCAGCAATACTACAAACACGAACTGGCGTCGCTATCATTATAGCGTCTCATATTTAATGTATAGGAGTGTCGAGGCGGTGCTACTGAAATGCCATCGTAGTGAACCGTACATAATCAGTCTTTTCCGTGCACAATTTTCCTTCAACTGAATGCTGAAACAGTGTCAGGAAAATAGTACATTATCTACGTGAACAAGAAATATAAAATGAAAACTATTGGATATTTTCTTTCTCGTGGACTTCATTCATATTTAGACCAGGAGAACCCACCACAACGTGACACGCCCCAGATATAAAGTCTTTCACAGTGTACTTTCAAGTACATCATTCATCGCCACCTAGGCCTACTGTCCATACATAAGGGGCGGGTTATTATCCTCTTTTATTTAATTTGATACTTATGTTACCTTACTGTCTTCCAAGTGGGATTTCAACCAACATCAATAACACATTATCGCTCAAGAAGACACACACTTGGTCTTGCAAATAACAGTAACAAGTGCAAATAACAGTAATACCTGTAATTTGTTAGAAAATCACAGTTTATAAAGATACCCACCATCGCTAACGTACTGCTTCCTATAGAGACACACGCAATAATGCAGTTAATGCAGGGATGCAAATAAGCAACAAAATTATACTACCCCAAGACAAAAAACTACTAGGTCACATCCTACAATAGAAATCATTTACTTACCTGCAGTATTATATTAAATACTCGCCCGCACCAATGGTTATTTGCATCCCTGAGTTAATGCATATCAATCTGCAAGCATATAATCAGTCTATAAACAATTATTTCACATACGACAAGAAAATCGCATTCCCAAATACATTAAGATATATTTTAAAGAAAGAATTGCGATGCGAAAGAACTTTATCAAGTATCTCACATATTCTGAACCTGTACGAAAGTTTTCCTTATATTGAAATATACTTTTTAAACAGATTTATTTATATGATTCATGTTTGAAAGTAAGGTGTATATAGATAAGAACTTCCTTGTAATAAGATTCGTGAAACATTTAATTTATTAAAAAAAGCAATTCTTTTGCATAAATTGTCTTCACTCTTCTTCATTGAAACCACTTTATTTCGTTTACTAGGCTACTGACTACTGTCCATCATGTATCCTTCTGGTGGGACAAAATAAAAATTAATCTTATAATCTTTCATTTTCATTAATCATGCGTTTCCTGAAGTACATACAAGTGAGACTTGAAACTATAATTTCTTTTCATTCTATTCTGTTCTTATCATAACATCAATTTAGTTCAATATTTTCAGGTACAGACTTAGATCCGAACCACGTATGTAAAAATTGATGCAAATCAAGGGTGATGATGGAATATCGCGAATGGATTCTCTAATAGATCAAGGGACAAGGGGGTAGTTATAGCTCCTCCCTTTGGAAATTTACGCCACTATATTAGTAATGTTCCTTAGTCTTTAGATGAAAAAAATAGTTGTTGGTCAACATATAAGTGCAGCACCTAGGTCCTGGGCCCTTAGCCCTTTAACGCCAATATATTTTTATAAATATCAATGGAATCTCTTCAAATTAGGGTGACCAGATGTACTGATTTTGCAGTACCATACTGTTTTTAAAGAACTGTCCTGCCTGTTACGAAGACGCCTGGAAAATCGAGAAATGTCCTTCTTTATAAAAATATCCTGAGAAATGTCCTGAGTTAAACTATTTGCAATATTTTAATATTTCATTCCTTATTCACATTTTGAACCACATGCACTCCTTTTCTGAATGGTGAACTTCCGTGTTTTTCAACGTTCCTCAGAAGATTATTGCAAGGAAAGGAGAACAATAAACCAATTGTTTTGGAATACATTGTTTTTACTGAGATGGTCTTTTTGAGATATCAATAAGGCAGGTACGAGACTTATCTCAGTAATTTAATGGGGTAATGTTCAGATCAGCTTGAAGTATATTAATAAATAGTCTGGAAAGAAGCAAACAATTCCTACCTCTTTGATGAAATCACAAATGTAAAGAAGTATGCTACTTTTGAAATAAATTAAAGAATAGAACACTGCTCAAATGAGGGTAGATTTAAGATGGAGTGAATTATTCAAGCATTTTCAAGAAGGTTTTATTCCATATTTCCGAGTTTTATTCCATATTCCCGAATATTCAGTTCAGTATGTGCTTCCTTGCCACAAACGCTCCGACTGAGAGGATATTTTCTATAATGAATAATTTGTGGACTGATGAGAAATCTGTTAAAAACTGAAACTCTTGAACAGCTAGTATTAACGTTTATGAAAAAAAAAAGTTTGCAAGATATTTGATGAATAATATGAATAAGACAAACCATGTATTTATGTTTCATCAAAATTTTATGCTTCTTCGTACTTAATTTTTTAAAAATTTTTATTTTATTAAAGTGACTCCTTTATGTTGCTCTATCAAATTGTTTTAAACTGTTTGATCGATTTTGTATTTGTCACTCATCAAAGTGTTTGGAGTTGTGTTGAATTCCTTCAATACTTTTGTTGAGTACTTTTAAAAAAACAAAACAAAAATGAATGATTAACTTAAAGTTAACGCTAAATGAAATAAGAAAATGCGTATTGCCGACGCAGTAAACTATCATATACTATTATATTTGTGTCCGACTTTCGGTAGCCAGAATCTGGTCACCCTACTTTATATGCCCGTAGATCAGACTGTCAGTGCAACAATGGAACAAATTATACTCCGATCGATTTGCAATAGTGAGGTTTTCAGTTTACGTAATGAATGATATGATGAAGGATATTTAAGAAAATTTCCCTAAAAATGTCCCTTGTCGTGACTCTTTCACTTATTACGTGGCATCACTTCAAGCTAGGTGACTAATAAAATGTATTTTTATATGTCCTATTTTATGTTCAAAAGCAACTAGAGTAATTTATATGATTTCTTTTCGGTAGAAAAATAATACGGAACATTGATACAAAGTGATACTGGTAGTTCCATGAAAATCGATTATTATGAATGCAAAAAAAGCCGGCTTTTTTGAATCGATGTTTTTTTTCACATAAAAAGCCGGCTTTTTTGAAAAAAAAAACGAGAATTTTGGAACTTTGGCTTTTTTCATTTTCATGATTTGTCTATCTAAATAGCTTTCTTATAGTATATTCTATATTTAGATAAGAATTCCATGACCTAAATGGCATATTTCGCTCTGAAATTCACCATCAAGATGGATGGAGCACATGTTTTACGAATTAAAGCTAACATGAAGAATGTAGTATTTCAGGGCAATTTTAGAGGCTATTTAACTTTATTTTAAATTTTGAGTTATCGATATTTTTTCTTCTCGATATCATTTCAGTTCGTCGTCTGTTTCATTTCTAAGAGCTTAGTACTCTAGCTTCTAACGCAGAAGTTAAACTTACGTTTTTCTATATATCCGTCAAAGCGTACGTTTTTCAATATTTCTGTCAGAGCGTACTTCCACATTTCTGTTATACTGTAGCTGTGCAACGATTTAGCAATAATTTTCCGGATACAACCTTGAATACTAATTTATACAAATAATCAGTAGCGGATTTAGAACCGTACTTTGGGACGGGTTTCTCTGATTGTTTCATTTTCTAAAATCTCGTAATTTTATTTGGGAGGAGCTTGAAGTTTATGAGTACAGGCATAACTAATACTGTATTTCGTTTCGTTTATATATTTAGCGATAATCTTCCGGATACAACCTTGAAAATCATTTTATACTGAGAATCATTGGCGGATTTAGAAAAGTATTTTGGGAGGTTTTTTCTTACTAATGTTTAGTTTTTCTAAACATTCGTAATTTTTATTTGACGGCAGCTTAAAGTTTATGAGTAAAGGCATAGCTAATAGATATTTCGTTTGTTTTAGACATTCCGTAATTTTGGGGAACAGGCTTCAGTCCGAAAGACCGCCCCCCCTAACCCTCGCAAAATCGTCACTGCTGGTAATTAGTAATAATAATGATTTAAAAACAATAATAAATGAAGTCAGCCAACTCACAGTACACGCACTATTTCTACTTCATAGATGGAATGAAGAAAAGTTTTGTCAGAATGGTCGAATGCTGAGTTGAATTCCGGACTTCTCGATAGAAGCGCAAAAGCTCCAGTCAATCATATTTGTTGCGCAGTTGTATTTATCTTAACTTAAATATATTCCGTAGTCCTTTTTCGTGTGTGTTGGTGGGGTGGGGATAGTTCCATAATGATATGAAGGGTGTGAGCCAAGAACATGGTAACTAACAAATTTTCAATTGCTGAGTTACGCAGCATCAGATAGGCAGCAACGCATACCGCTTCGTTTAATCCCTCATCTATAGACTTATGTGAAAAATCAGCTTTCCGACTTTCAAAATGGATTGTGCAGCAGAAAATTTCTAATTTCTTAAAATAGTAAAATTATTGGTTACCATGTTCTTATCTCACACCGTTCATGTTCAATCCCTCTTGTTAAAAATACAGAAAACTTGAGGACTGAATAAACCGTGATGGTGCCTATATAGAACTGTAGAATTTCAAGAATATACAAAACCAAAAGCTCTAGGTGTGCAGCCTTTAAGTGTATCATATAAATCTAAGTATTTTTCTTATGTTTTATTTTAATTTTATTTTGTTCCAAAAAGAGGGTATGGAATATTTTGAAGTAAAAATACTACATAGAATTTTGCTACTTATTTGAGTACTTTTTTAAAAGAAGTATTTACTTTTAGGGTTGGCTGGTTTACCCCAGCTGTTTTTCTTCTTTTTTTAAAAATAAACAACTGGTTTAAACCGAAAAAAATAAAAGGTACGAAAAATGCGAATCGTGTGAACTTCATGGTGACGTTTCCATACATCAAACCATCTGCATTAGTTTTATTTCCTTTTCACCTTTTAATCAAGGTGTCCCATGTTCAATTCTCGGTCGAACCACAACCCTTCTTTCATGCATAAACAAAGTAACGGTTCGGATGTCACTTTAAGCGAAAGTCTTCTCCTTGATAACCTCGGTATTACGTAAGGATGTTAAGCCTGAACATACGAAACGAAACTAAATTGTATATTTCTGCATGCCTGAATGCCTGTTGTTTTATAAAGAAGCCAAGGTTGCTTAAATATACTGATATAAATTGACAAAATTTATCGATTGCCTACGTAGCTTCCAACATTAGCTTGGATTGTACTTTCAATGATATATACGCACTATATTTGCAATTTAATACCTCAGTTTTAGCGTACTGATTATGATACGTTGACCTTTAAATTTTACATGCATAGCAATAACAGGATTTTTTCCGTTATTGTTTTACATTTAGAGTAATGACGGGATTTTCCCGATGGCTAGGGCGGGAGTTTCTCAATTTAAGAAATTTACTGACCGGACTTCTTTAAGCTTATGTGACCTCTTCCAGCATAACCCTGTTGTTGCATAATAACACCAAGGCGAAACAAACTTATTTCTGTCAATATGTAATATAAATACATAAAGCAAAATATCTAAACCCAAAAATACCTGGTTTAAACCAAAAAAAGCCTAGTTTAAACTCCCCCCAAAAACGGGTTTTTGGCATTTTCAAAAACAACCATGGCTCTTGCCAACCCTGCTTACTTTTGTATGTAGGAGGTTAAAAAAATCTTATTATATACATTGGTTAATCCTTTGGAATTCATAATGTAAATATGTTGAGAGGTAAAACTGTTTGAAATATCTTTTCGAAATTCATGGTTTATTTTTTAGGTTTTATATTATTATCGGCATCAACCACTAATTAAATGACTTTTTGTGTTGTAGAGAAGCGAAACAAAATCTGTTTTATCAATTTAAAGCAGAATTTTCAAAAAAGCCCAAAATTTCCCAAGCAAAAGAGCGAAGCAGAAAAAACCGAGTTTTTTTCCCAAAAAAAACCGTTTTTTTTCTGAGCTCTGCATCTCTATTATCAACTGTGCGAAAAGTATGAAATATATTTTTCTCTTCCATTACTTCATGGGTCAAGATGAAATATTCAGTTTTAGTTGCTTTTTCTCATTTGTTGCATTATGACAGATTCCCAGTACAGAGAAATCCTCCACGAAGGTTTTTGGTTTGTTAGTTTATGGTATAATAGAAAATATTTCAAAGCAATGATTTTACGGTTGTGTGGTTACATTATGTTCTTTTGAGAAGGTTGCTATTCTTGTGTTCTGGAGTGAATACAACTTTCAAATATGTCTGCTGATATGTGAAATTATCAAACTTTCGAAGTTATGCATAGTGAACGTATTCGTATTGCATTATGCAAACAGATAATTACACTTAAAATAATATATTGTAATATGTAGTTTCTAACTTTACGTAATACTAAACGATCTGTTATATTTTTTGTATTTTTTTTCTTTGTAGGTTGATAAAAGTAACACATTCTCTCTGTAATCCACGTCATCTCAATTATTCTGAAGAAGAATATGAAACAAAATAATGCAGTCAGAGACAAGGGCGCTGATTTCTCTGTTACTTTGGGGATTATTCATAAAACAATACATGTAATAATACATATAACAATAACAAATCACATAAAAATTCATATTCATAAAAATAGATGAGACCCCACATGAGCGTTGGGTTCTTCGGTCCCCGGGCCCATCAGGATCGGCGCCCTTGGTCAGAGAGACGACAATTGCAAGTGATGGCTATCGTGAAAAATAGAAAAATATCTGTGTAATACAGTACTCATAAAACAAAACTGACATGAGGTTAAGACATTTACTGAAGAAATGTTCCATAAAATCTTTCAGGTCAAGGGGGCGCGGTGGCTCAGTGCTAGAGCGTTCACCTCCGGTGCTTGGAGTCCCTGGTTCGATTCCAGCTCACGCCGTGTGGACTTTGTGGCGGACAAAGACCGTGCTGGTGGGTTTTCTCGGGGTTCTCCCGTTTCTTTCACTTTCTTCATTCCACCATTTCACTCATCTCTCATGATCACCGTCTTTTTTAGCCTAACCGGCATAACCTGGGGACGTTAAACTTAAAGATTTCATTTCATTTTCCTTTCAGCTCAAAGATCTGCAACAAGAGAGCGGCACTACAAAACTGCACAGCTTAACATAAATTTTCATCCAAATTCCTACAGAATACGACACAAACATGGGACATTTTAAAATTTTACAAAATTAGCTCAATTGCTAGGTCAGTCTGCTGAATCATGCGGGGCAAAAAATTGTATCCACTCAACGTGGAAAAATTGCCATATTTGAAGCGTACTGCTGCACGATAATATAGTAGACATTCTGTGTAAGGAAGAACAATGCGTATTTTCTCAGAAACTGAGAGAATAGGGGCCACTAAGAAAGAGAAAGGGTGGGTCATGGGAATTGCTGGTTACATGTGTCACTAGAATTCCTGAACGTTTCATTAAAGAAGCAACTATTTGAAAGGAAGATGAATCATTACTGTTACAGATTAGAGATATTTGTCACATAGTTGACAAAACGAGGTACCACAACTTCTGCCGTAAAGACTATATAAGAAGTGATTAGAAACATAGTGAAAATGTAACATTCGAAAAATGGTTACAAGGCAAATGAGAAAGTGTTTATGCATATTTGTGCATATGTCCAGCGGCACATAATCTGGAGTACAATGTAGAAATATCAAGTTCTATTCGGGAAAAAATGTCTGATGTATGGTCAACAAGAAGACATAATGTGTGAAATAAAGTTGAATTTGTTGAAGCATTTCTCACGTGGTCTAGAGTTTGCTATTTTACCAGGTAATCGAGGTGAAATTTTTCATGCAAACAAACATACCTAAAGTTTAGTTCGTTGAAAAAGCATTTCAGAAAATTCTTTGGTTATTGAAACAGCTTTAGTGTTACACTGAGCTGTTTTTAATCACCATCGAACTTCGATCAGTCCTAGCTCGCCATGGCCAAAATGCTACATTCTAAGTACTTACACTTACCTAATATCCTTATTTAGTATATATCTGTAATTCTAGCGGCAAGCAATACAGGCACAAGTTCTCGGAAAACAAGTGTCGCTAAATCTTTGGCGCAAGATGTATGTTCAGTTGTATCAGATGGACTTGGTTATCTCAAAACATATGCTCCTAGCATAACAGTCAGGCATTTCACAATCAGTACAGAATTGATGAAACGGCTCAATTGTACGGGCCACTCCTCTTCATTTCTAGAAATGAATCATTTGTTTTGTAAAACAACACATATCGGTAAAAACATGGTCTAAGGAAAACGAGAAAAACTATACCATAGTTTCTCCAAAAACGTCTATTTATTTATAATATACCAACACCTTGACAGGTGTAGATGTCTCACAAAATGTATATCTACACCTGTAGCAAACACAATATTGTCATTAATTTCGTGTCTGACAAAACTTGACATGTGTCGTTTTACAAAAAAAAAAAAAAAAAAAAAAAAAAAATCAAATATTAGAAACAGCAATGTGTGATTGTGTTGTCGAAAGCGGTGATGATCTCCAGCCATCAGTATTAAAAGATTCATATGCGTTCTTCCAATTTTTTGTGGGATAATTTTCCAGGATTTGCGTCCATATCACTTCCAGTTAAAATGGTAGATATAAATTTTATGAGGATATAAGATATATCTGGGCTCTAGGAACGTAGGATTCCCACCGTGGGCTGCCACGAAGTAATTCACACCTGCCGATCGCAGTAACAATAAAGCTGCTTCAATAGTCAAAATACTTACTGACATAAATGCATGAAGTTCGTCTTCAACAAAATAATCTTTAGTTTGTCTCTTGCATAAAAGGTTTCACCTTGAGGATCTGGTAAAATAACAAACTATAGCGCGCGTGAGAAATGTTTCAGCAAATTCTTCAGTTTACAGATTTTACATTCCTGGTTAACACTGTCTAGGTCTTCTGCTAGAACATATATTAACAGATAGAACGTAAAATTTCTACATTGAACTCCTTAATTATTTCCACTAGACAAATGCACAAATCTGCATAACAGCTTTTCCCTGTGCCTTGTAAGCATTTTTTGAATGTTTAATATTCACTAGTTTTATGTCTAGTCACTTCTTGTGTAGTCTTTATGGGCACAAAGTTGTGATACCTCATTTTGGCTGCTATAAGATCCCTCTCTTGAATCTGTAACCGTAGTGATTCATCTTCCTTTCAAATAGCTGCTTCTTTAATGGGACTTTATGCAATTCTAGTGACACATGTCACCAGTGATTCCAATGATCCATCTTTCTTCCCTTTCTTCGTGATCACAATTTTCGCGGTTTCTGCCAAAATATGCACTACTCCTCCTAGTAAACAGAATGTCTACCCCATTGCCGTGCAGCAGTACGCTTCAAATATGGCGAATTATCCACGTCAAGTGGATAATTTTTTTGCCCCGCATGATACAGCAGAGTGACTTAGCAATTTTGTTAATTTTGTAAAACGTTGGTAGTCCCGTGTTTGCTTGTGTCGTATTCTGTAGGGATTTTGATGAAAATTTATATTAAGCGGTGAAGTTTTGTAGTACCGCTGTCTTGTTGCAGATCTTTGACCTGAAAGATTTTATGGAAGATTTCTTCAATGAAATGTCTTAACGTAATGCCAGTTTTGGTTTATGGGCAATGTATTGCACAGATTTTTTTTAATTTTTCACAACAGCAATTGCTTTTCTTGTTGCAATTGTCATCTCTCTGTCTGGCTTCTTTTTGTTTCGCATTCTTCTTCAGAATAATTGAGATGACGTGGATTTCAGTGCAAATGTGGTACTATTATCAACCTACAAAGAAACAAGAATACAAAGAATATTACAGATTGTTTAGTAGCATGGCAATTGAAAAAGTACATATTACAACATATTATATTAAGTGTAATTATCTGTGTGCATATGCAATAAGAATACGTTCACTGTGCATAACTCGGAGAGTTTTGATAATTTCAGTTATCAGCAGATATTTGGAAGTTGTATTCCTTATAGAACCCCAAGACAAAGTATTTTTAAAAGAATATAATGGAACCACACAACAGTAAAGTTATTATACCATGGACCAAGAAACCATAAAACCTTCCTGGAGGATTTCTTGGTACTGGGAATTTGTCATACTTCAACGAATGAGAAAAAGCAACTAGAATAATTTATATCATTTCTTTTCGGTAGAAAAATAATATGGAACATTGATACAAAATCATACATGTACTTCCATGAAAATCAATGATTATGAACCCTGTGAAAAGATTGAAATACATTTTTCCCTGTCATTACTTCATCGATCAAGATGAAATTTTCAATTTGAGTTGAACATAAAATAGGACACATAAATACATTTTATTAATCACCAGGCTTGAAATGTTGCCACTTGATAAGTAAAAAATTGCGAAAAGGGACATTTTTGTAAGGGCAACTTAAAATGATTGGAGTTGTGTAAAACCATCTGTAAATATATGCATCATATTGTGTAAAAATCGAATTTTTTAACTGTTATCGTGAAATTTAATCTTATAAATCGGGGTGGAAGAGAAGTATACCCTTCTTGTATTGTTTGTTTTTAATCAATCCAGAGGAAGAAGAATGGAAAGTATGAAAGAAAATATGACACATCTTGTATCAAGATTAAACAATCTATTTTTTGTTCTGTAAACAGCAATTGCCCTGGAACATACTTTCAAGTAGAGATCAGTCCTTGTAGGAATAATCGCCCCAAAGAAATTTGACTATATTTGATCATAATCAAACAATTTTAATGCAGTTTATATGTTAAATGCAATTTTAATGCTTTTTTTTATCAAAATTTGATTATATTTCTTAATGTACGTATTTCAGGTATAAACCTAAAGCTGCGAGATGTTTAAAGATGTCAAGCCAAGCAATAGTCATGTGCACCTACCCCGGTCGCGAAGATTCAGGAGTACTTGACACTTTTTCATCGACTGCTCTTGATTTCCTGTGCTCCAAGAAACACTGTAAGTTCATTAATAAGTTAGAGTGTATATAGGCAACTCATTTACGAGAAAGCTAGGAGCTGAAGCTTCATCTTAGTTTCTTCTTATTATTATTATTAGACATCCAAAGTATGCTTGGTGTGAGCGTCATAATTCTTATATATAGAAAGGTTATGGCCGTCCGTCAGTTGAGATATCTGAGCAAAAACGATAAGAGATATATCGAAGAGCAGTCGATTTTTGTGCAACCGATTCAGAGTCCAAAGAATGGGGATGATCTCCTTCGTTAACCCTCAAGTCGAAACGGCAGGGATAGAGATCAACCGTTTCCTGTTTTACACTTTAAATTCCTGGAACAAAACAATCATGGCGTTTAAAACGTTTTCATTGTAATCGATTCAGTATCTCAAGAAAAGATATCTTCTTCACACATGTTACTGTAACAGTTCCAACGTTGGCCGTCGTAGAACAAAAGCGGTTTTCTGGAATCGATTCAGCGTCTATTGAAAACATACAACTCTCACCAGTACTAGTCTACAATAAATAAAAATGATAAAAATTTACTAGTACTGTACTTTCAGTTTCAATACTAATCTACATACAGGAAAAGAGGTAGATTAAGTGTCTATCTTCTCTGTCTAAGATTCTGTCTTCTCTGTTAACTACCTTTTCAAATTGTAAGTGATCGAAATAATCGGTATCCGGTTTCAAGCTTTATTGCTATAGAACAAAAAGCCTAATATAGACCAAAAGAAGTATTTTTCATTCGACTCTGCGTCATAACAACAGATTCCATCTTCTTGAATTTGTCTCCATTATGATCAGAAGTGTTGGAAATTTACTACCATTTTCGGTTTAATTTTTGATTTCCATAGAGCGCAAACGGTAGCAGATATCGATAAGGGGTGTTTGGAAATAACTTAGCGACCTAAGAGAAACTTTCGTTTGAATCTTTATATCTTTAGCCTATATCAAGCAATAGCAGTAGATATATACGATTTCCAGTTTCAATGCTCATCGCAGTAACGCAAAAATCCAATATATAAAAAGAGTCAGTTTTCTAGTATGAAATTAGAGTAGGTAAGGAGCTACTTCTACACGGGTACCGTTATTTTGGAAAGTGGGTGTCCTGATTACGTGTATGGCCTCTTTTGAGTGTGATTACGTGTATGTACCGTTTGGAAAGTTTCTGTTTTCTTTTTTTAAATGTGATTACGTGTATGTACCGTCTGGAAAGGTCGTGTCCTCTTTTTTGAGTGTGTATACGTGTATGTACCCGAAGTATACTGTATATTTTTAAAAATAATAATGGAAATTTAAATTTGAATTTTAATTGGTTCGATTTGAATTAAATCTGATCCTATGTTAGTTAATTAGAATATTGGTACATATGATGAAACGTTATTTTGTATCACTTACTTCCGTAGCAGTGATTAAATTAATAATATTGAATATATTTACATTATTGACATTGAGATGAAGACCCCCGTTCGAATCTCGTATTAATAGAAACTTACATTGGGATGAAGATCCTCGTTCGAATCTCGTATTATACAGATGGTTTTTGAATAATAGAAACTTACATTGAAATGAAGACCCCCGTTCGAATCTTGTATTATACAGATGTTTTTTAGTAATAGAAACTTACATTGAAATGAAGACCCCCGTTCGAATCTCGTATTATACAGATGGTTTTTGAGTAATAGAAACTTACATTGAGATGAAGACCCCCGTTTGAATTTCGTATTATACAGATGGGTTTGACTAATATAAACTTACATTGAGATATATATATATAATTTAGAAAAGAAATGAAATCTTTGAGTCCCACGCTTATGCCGGTTAGGCTAAAGGAGATGGTGATGATGAGTAATGAATCTTTTGTATTGCTTCGCTTTACAAAGATAGCTCTTAAAAGTATATAGAAAGTTCGAGGAAACCATTTTATAAAAGGTATTGATATATATATATATATATATATATATATATATATATATATATATATATATATATATATATTATAAAAGTTTATGTGGTGGATGCTGAGAATGAACCCGGGACCCTTAGCACCTGAGGTGAACGGTGTATGATGGGAGGGAAATATTTATTCATGCGGGAGATAGGAAATGTGTGCGGATTGAATAGTTTATTTATTTATTTTGTTAATATTCATTTTTATTGATTTTGTTCATGGCTTATAGTTAACTCAGTTCTTACAGCATGTTCTAAGTTTGAAATGCGGAGAGACCAAATGATTCTTGTGTCTCTCACAGAGGCTATCTTAGAAATGAACACTCAGTCTTATTTTTGCAAAAGGATTTGCTTCCGGGTAGTTGACCTATATACGCTTTCCCTTGCCCCCGTTAGAAAATTGGCTGAAATTTGAGTGGCGACACACATAGCTATACAGTGTCATTGCACTTTCTACTTTTATTTCCGCTTTCCGCTGTGTACTGAAATAACGTCCATTAACCATGATTGACATCGAGTTATTTATCTGCAGTGATGAAGACAGATAGATACATATTTAATGTTTCCTCCCTTTTACAAGATGATATGGACAAACACATAAATGTATTTTTTGCGATATCTGATTTTGGCAACGTGAAGTTTTACTTGTAACCATTACCTTAATTAGTTGAGAAAGTGTGTATATTTCAGAACAGTACGCTATGTTGTACATGCGGGATGGTGACAGCTTGTCTTGAATAATGAAAAAATGGTAGCTTTTCCCTGAAAGATCATTTACTTATAAGATGCCTACCCCGGTTGATGAACTTGTAAATAAAAATTTTTAGATTTCATGCTGGAGGGCTGAACACTTAATAAATTGATTGTATCGATTTTAAACATGATGAACAATGTTATCGGACATGCTGACTTTATTTATAATTATAGAAAAACGGTTTTTGAAAACATGACGAAAAGATGATACATGACGAAAAGATTATTAATATTACCCAAATAAAGATGAATTTTATTAATATTTACCTAGTGCACGAGTGCATATTGAAAACGTTTTTTTGTTCTTGTGTCTGTATTGAAGTTTTTTTGGTTTTTCTGATTCTGACTGTTAGACGGAAGTTTGATATTTAAGGTGAGAATCATTTAATTTTTTTAAATGCTAGTTGCTTGTATTACTTAATTATAATGGAAGTTTCGGGACTAATTATTTTTTGAATCGCATTGTAGTTGTGCTAGGAAATAAATTTGGGATTATTTGTGTTGTAAGGCTATCAGAAAATGAACCTAGGACCATTTTGTAATAAAGGCAAGAGGTTTAGGATTTGTGACAGACCGGGACCAGTGGAAATGTAATTTCGATTTTTTAATGCCAAAGTTATTATTACACTGGGTAACAAATTTTGACCAACTTTATGTCTATCTGATTTATTTTCTTTTTTTAATATCGTTGGGTGGTACTAATAACGTGCATAACATTGGTTTTCCCGAAATGTCAAAAATCGCCTTAAAATTCGTCTTTAACCCTTAGAAATCTGGTAATTTGTCGAATTTTTCCTCCATTTTTAGTTTAAGCGTAATAACTAAGAAACCATTTGCCCTCACACAACCGGTTATACCTTGCTTTTTAAGCAAAGGAACAGGCTTTTAAACTGCAGTTTATTTGCAATATTGCATGCGAAAGATCAACAAATTTTGAAAAACATCTTAATTTTTCCTCAAAATTAAGTATTTTTTATTTATGGAGTTGGCAACACTGTTAGTACAGTTAGTCAAATTACATTTTCTTTAAATGAAAAATTGATTCTTCAAGTTTTAAATTGATATTCACAAGACGACACAAAATGTTGGGGACAAAATTAGAAATTTGGTTATGAAATCAAGTGGAACTTGAGAGCGAAAAATGAAAAAAGTCATTTTTCATTTTCGTGTAATAGTTCCTACCTCTATTTTCAACTAAAATATATTACATTTCTAACACTTTTCGTACGTAGAAGAAGTGAATATTAATAGGCTAGTCTATATAAGCCACAGTTTTGGCCCGGTTTTAATTTTTGTCGAGAAATTTACATCTAATTGCTATCTTAGAATATGCTTCACTGAAGAAATTATGCAGAATTAACTTAGTCACTACGGAGTACGAACACAGCGTACAAAATAAAAAAAACTTAGCAAAAATATATCCTCTTTCGCTACAAGCACACAATGCAGATCATTTTAAAAATGAGCACGCTTGCTTTTTCGCTTCTGCGAAGCTGATTTGTCATCAGAAATCATTGTCCAAATGTAATCTCCCATCATCGCGGTGTCCCAGCGCCCTTGGTATCTTCTTTCCATTTGTTCAATGTCTTGATGAAAGCGTTCACCATGTTCTTCACTCACATCTGCTAAATTTGGACGGAAAAAATCAAGATGGGAAAACAAAAGTGCAATTTCAACGACATTCTACAACCAAAATTGCGATATAGGTCAATCAAAGAATCTATTAACTGCCTATAATTTTCACTCCTATTTTTACAAAGAAAATTGAACTACCGCCCTAAAAGCTTCCCAAGTACTTCTTTTCTCTCGAATCATTCCATTCTGAAGTTCTTCAGACTGAAGCATCACACGTATCTGTGGGCCAGTAAATACGCCAGCTGTGATTTTAGCGTCAGTTAACTGTGGAAATATTTGTTAGGTAAGAAAGAGCTGCAGAATGTGGATCTAATGCTCTAACAAAGCGTTTTACAAGTTCTAATTTTATGTGGTGTGGTGACAGTAAGATTATTTTCTCTTTCAACTAAAGGTTCATGTATGACATTGTGAGTGCCAGGAAGTAAATGTTTCCTTTCTGGCCACATCTTGAGTGTATAATGAAGGTCAGTAGCTCTGATATCCCAAAGGCAAAGAAAACACAAACATTTAGTATAGCCACTCTGCAAACCAAGAAGAAAACTGATCATCTTAAAATCTCCACAAATATCCCATTTATATTTTTGGTACTCAATCTTTTCCAACCATAATTTCACCTTTTCGTAGTCTTCCTTCATGTGGACTGAGTGTGCAACTGGTACAGAAGGATTCACATTTCCATTGTACAGAACAACTGCCTTCAAACTTCTAGATGAACTGTTTATGAAAAGACGCCACTCCTCTGGTTGATGTGGGAAACAGATAGCTTCAAATAGACCACTAACGTCATGACAATAACACAAACTTCCTTCCATTTTGAAGAATTGTAAAAAAGGCTTGTGCCTTTTCCTATATTTTGATATTTTACATGTTGGAAGGAGAAAATTCCACTCATTCGTTAAGCAAGATGTTCTGCCTTTGATTTGGGAAGATCTAAATCTCTTATCAAGTCATCAAGTTCTTGCTGATTCAGCAAATGAGGTTCCTTTTTCCTGGTTTCATGCGAAAAACTAATATCAAGATTGGAAGATTCCTCTGGCTCTCCTTCCAATGACAATATATCTGGTGGTTTGGGTACAGGAAGTTCGTCCCTGTGTGGAACTGGAGCAATGGATGTAAGTTACTGAGTTATTCTATTGTCTCCTACTCTTTCTGTTTTTATAGTGGGTCATGTCAACTGAACAGAAGTAGCAATCATTATGGTGATTAGTAGGCTCTCTCCAAATTCGAGGAATAGCAAATGGCATACACTTGCTGGTTCCCCACAACCAACCTTCTAATGTAGAGCGGGTACTATCGCATCACACATGCGGAGCCCAATGTTTGTCTTGATCACCTACGGGCACTCGAAAGTAAGCTTCATATGCAACACAGAACTTTATTCCAAGCACAATGTCATGTTTAAGTTGTTTGGGGCTTATGTAATATCCACAAACGTAACACAATGAGTCTGCTAAAAATTTACAACGCCTAATTGTAGACATTTTATCTTCCACACAGCACCTAGTGAAATTAAATCAAATGCCACTGATATAATATAGTTACCACTATAGCTACTCAATACTATATGCAGCTGGCGATCCAAGTGGAATCATATAGAAATTTACTGACTTTACTTAAGTAAAAGTTAATATTTTTTATAAAAGTAAGGGGAAAAATAAGAAATTATATTTTTCTAGATAGTTATTTTCATTCAAAATAAAGGCTGTATTCAAAATTTGTAATCATAGAACGAATATGTTACGAAACGAAACTTGCTAATTAATCCACAAGAGTTTGTTCTGTGTTGACGTCTATGGACAGCCGAAGTAATGGCAGAAATTCTTCCTCTAAAATAGCGTTCTTGAACAAAGACGATTTTGTAAAATTCCTTCCAAATAATCGACATTTGAGAAAAACTAATACCAGATTCGTAATTAGCACGTCAAAATCATTCGGTAAATGTAAAAACATTAAGATAAACAATTTCTTGTTGAGCAGTGTTATTATTATTGTGGGAGTACATATTTTGGGGGAGATGAGATATTTTACTTAAGAATACATGAATGAATGAACATTTGTAAAAATGAATATACTGGTCTTTTCTCCCTTAAGAACCGCCACTTTGATTTTACCAAGGGCTAAAAACGTATCACTTACCTGTAGAGTTTTATTTGCTTAATTATAGTGTGCTTAATTACAATATGTTTGATTGATTTCTTATGAATTTTAATTGTAATACCTATTGTTACACCGATTGTGTACTGAAATATGATCGCTTTACACTTTAAAATCAGCTATATCCAATATATTTTTCCACTACAGATGTGCTTAAACTGAACTATGATGTAATTTAGAATTTTGCCGTTAGATGTCATACAAGTACGCTTGGTAACATAATGATAATCTTTTAGTAAAGCAAATGTTTGAATACATTTATATATGGACTAGTAATGATTTATTCGAAGAAAGAAAGAAAAAAGTTTCAGTTTTGGGGGAGGGAGCCCACTGTCTTAGAGTTTTGTAAGTTATACGTGGATGCCTAGTACTTTTTTTATTTTCGTTTTTTAATAGTAAATATTACTGAATGTTAGTTATTTGCAGGGTGGTAGCCCCATAACGCACACAATAGCTTTAATGTTAAGAAAGAGAGAGGATGAAAATTTTACGGGTGGAGCCCTCCCCTAAATAAAATACATTTGGTTATTGAAGATTGTTTTTGATTTTGAAAACTTGTTGTGTATTCTGGAAGTAAAAAAGAATTATGTAGGGCTATCCGTAGCTTGTCCCTCCAACTGATGGAGTATTGCCCGCTAGATAAATTCCCTAGATTTTAACAGTATTAAAAAAATAGATTGAACATGTATTATATTAGAGCAAAATGAAATTATGTACGGCTATCCGTAACATGTCCCTCAACTGATGGCGTGTTCCCCATTAGTTATGGTTCCCCTTAGATTTTAACAGTATTAAAAATAAATTGAACACATATTATATTATAGCGAAATGAAATTATGTACGGCCATCCGTAGCATGTCCCTCAACTGAGGGGCTCTTGCCCCTTAGTTAGGGTTCCCCTTAGATTTTAACAGTATTAAAAATAAATTGAACATTATATTATAGCAAAAGGAAATTATGTACGGCTATCCGTAACATCTTCCTACAACTGATGGCGTGTTCCCCATTAGCTAATTTCCCCCGTAGATATTAACACTATTAGAAATAAATTGAACACATATTATATTATAGCAAAACGAAATTATGTACGGATATTCCTACCATGTTTTTTCCAACTGAGGACGTGTTTCCCATTAGTTAGGTAACCTACAAGTGATAGGGCTTTTTTTCTGAATAGGTAATAACATGATGATAATTATGTTCAACTGAAGGGCCCTATGTGATGGTAGGTAGATTCCCCTAGGGTTTTGTAAGATAATGAACATGTGCTGGATTACTGATAGAAGAAGCTATCCCCCACAAAGTATGTTTTATTAACAGAACACAATTGCCAGAAGGGTTAATGGTACTTATTTAATGTCATCAGTAGTATTTTTTACGGATAAAAAGAAATATAGCATACTTTACCTTTAAAATATAGAAACATATATTCGGGACCATCGACGAAATACGTCAATATGGCACACGGGCTAAACTAAACTAAGTTCTAATTTAAAATTCTTCCGCCAGGTGTCACTGTTAGTGGTGGTGGGAGAACACTTGATAGAACATGATATAATCTGCATTTGATGTGTACGCTTATCATTTTTTCTTACGTCAGCGTGCGTTAAAGATCACAGAGAAAAGCTTTATTGATTATTAAACCTATTTTAATAGTATTAAATAAAGTACATTGGATTATTACTATATTTATTGAAGCCTATTTTTTCCAGACAATGAAGCTTTGCTAATCGTTGAGTGGTGGTAGCAATCGCATTGAAACACTTATCCATTAAAAGTACCGACGCAGAGTCGACACTTCTTCTTCTTTTTTGTGGATTTGTGAACGACTAAGCCTTAAAAGGTGTGTATTTCTTATGGTTATTGTGATTTTTTTAAAAAAGAAAATTATATACTTTCTAATTGTACTTGAGTTGTATTTAACCAATATTAATGAACAGAGAGACTTTTTGTGTGGATATTTTAATAGAATAGTTTAGAACTCAATATAAATGAATATACTTACATATCATTATTTAACTATAGATTTAAAATAAGTGATTGCTTTTTTTCTGTACATATCATTATAATTTAACTATAGGTTAAAAGTAATTGAATGGTCTCTCTCTCTCTCTTTTATATTAAAGCGATATATTAACGTCAACTTGATTACTCAAAATAGTTTTTTCTTTGTTTTATTTCTTTCAGATTCCTTCTGGATTCCTTCTGCCAAACGGAAGAATTGAATATGGTAGATGAAATTTATCTTCAGGAATTGGTGCGCAATCTCAACGAGTACCCGAGGGTTTTTAGTACCTGGAAAGCTATTTTCGAATTGAACAGGCTTGGCCATAGGGGATCGGGGAGATGCGACGCCATATTGCGGACCCTTCGTGTTTTTGAAGGTAATGATACACTACTTCTCCAGCATTGCGTAAGCAGTGCTGACATAATAGATTTATTTGTGTATGGATTTTTCCGTACCTATGATGCTTACGAAGCGGCGCGGGCAAAACTCTTTTATTTTTTATCATGTGGGGAAGGTCAGGTGGATAGGATAAAAGATAAAGAGTTATCTGACTTTTTTGATTTTGGCAAGTGCTTTGTTTCGGAACCGTGTTTAATCTCATCTGAAAATAATGCCATAGTCATGACCCCTCAAGAAACTCATAACTTGCGTCCTAATAATTTACATCAATTAACGAATGAAGATTTAGCTTTTCTAAATGATAAAGCAGATGGGATTGGCAATCTAAATTCGTTGAAATAGCAATTGAAGAAGAAATGAGAAGATTGGTTGAAAATGAGGACAATGCTGTGGTTATACCCACGCAACAGGTCCAGGGAGAAAATCCTGTATACAATGTGTAGAGGATAATCATGACTAAGAGAACCAAATGATTATTTCTCCTCAGCCTGGCCCGTCATATGCTAGTGTTCCACCAATGGTTCCACTGGCAACATGAACAAAAATAGTACAAGTAGTACTACTGGTAGTCCTAATAGAGGTAGTACAAGTGCTAGTAGTAGTGATAATAATAACGGCGGGGATAATCAAGGAAATAGTAATATCGAAGTTGTAAGACAAAGCAGACAAAGGTTTCGTAAGTTTCATCTTACGGGCCATGAAATTGCCGTCAGACCTGTGGGTGATGAAAGGAATATTAATAACACAGAGGCCTATATCGAAAGTTTAATTGATTTTGCGTTGGAACATGTGATCTCCAATGCACGCCCCATGGACAACATTGGTTTATACATAGAAAGTAGTAATAGTACTAATAACAAGCCAGTATATGTGCCGTTTAGAAGAAAGGGTAATTTCTCTGCTAGGACAGTCCTCACTTCAATCGAACGTGTATTAAATTCGAATGAAGTGTTCCTTTTGGGGGACGAAATCTTGTTTCGATTTCACATAGCAGAGAATTTGCACGGCCAGGGAAGAAATACTACAACGAGTGCCGTTGACAAGTATGGAAAATACCAAGATTACTTGGAAAAGCGACTAATTCACATTGAAAATAAAAATATGTATTGCCTCCCCATGTCCATAATATATTGGATAACAAAATATACCTCAAGTAGTCAAGTTTTATGTAATTTAAGAACAAGAGAGTATAATAGGTGGCTTTTTAAAGCAGAAGTTCTCTGCCAGATGGCAGGGGTTAACGTTCAAAGTAAACAAGGTTGTGACTTCTCTGATTTGGACGACTTTCAAGCATATTTGAAAGGAGAGTATCAAATCGTGGTTTACGAGGAGATTGAAAAGAATAACCGGGAATATATAGTACGTTATCCTGGAGAACATGCAGAAAATAAGATTTTTATCCTGTATCAAAGAGGTAACACTATTGGTCATTTCGAACCCATTCGTAATATTAGAACTTTTCTCAAGGCACGGAAGTATTGTTATTATTGTTTCCAACCTTATGATTGGAGATATTGGACACACAAGTGTAAAACTCGTTGTACTTTTTGCGAACATACTCACGAACGGGACTATACTGCAAACAGAATTAAATGTAATGCATGCAATAGAGATTTTGCTGAGGGTATATGTTTTGACAACCATGTGACACGTAATAAAGCGGCTAAATCCGTATGTGATAATGTAAAGCTCTGCATCAATTGTGGTATCTTTGATAAGAGAGGGCGAAAATCTGATCACATGTGTGGTGAACATTTTTGTTCAACGTGCCGTGCGTATGTTGATACAAACCATACATGTTTTGTTCAGAGACAACGAAATGTTCATACGAAAAGGTTTATATACATCACCTACGATGTAGAGACGATGTTGAAGGCACCGAATGAGCGCGGTGAAAGGGAACATAAAGTTGCAATGGTGTGTTGTCATCATGTTTGTCACACCTGTATAAGGAAAGGTATCGATGAGCCTTGTAAAACGTGCGGTGACAATATTGGAAATCGTTCGTTTTCTTTTAAGACAATGAGGGATTTTATTAACCACGTGTTAGTAGAATGTCCTGTCTTTCAGAAGATCGTGGCGATCGCCCATAATGGAAGCCGATACGATGGCCTCTTCTGTCTTAGAACTCTAATAGAAGACCAGCATATTGTACCTAGTGTTCTTATGCAGGGTCAAATGATTTTTAATATTAACATAGGTAACCGTATCTTTTTCGCGACTCTTTCCTTTATATTGGTGTGAAATTATCTAAATTGTCGAAAACGTTAGGCCATAGTCAAAAGTTAAAGAAGGGAGATTTCCCATATTTGTTTAATACTGAAGAGAATCAAAATTATGTCGGTCCCTACCCTCCGCTTGAGTACTATGACCCTGAGGGGCTAAGCACGGAAGAAAGAAAACAACTGGAAGCCTGGCACCAAGAAAGTGGCGAGGAGTTTAACCTGCAGAAGGATATGCTGGCTTATTGTGAAAATGACGTTAGAATTCTAACAGAAGCGGTCATTAAGTTTAGCCATATCATTGAAGAGAAAACGAAGGGTTTGCAATGTTTCATAACATCATCTACCATTGCAAGTCTTGCAATGCGTACATATCTTACCTTGCACTTACTGGAAAATACTATTCCTATTATTCCCGCGTTGGGATTTCATCATAAGACGAAGTATAGTACAAAAGCTATGCAATGGCTTATGTATATGGAAGACCAATTAGAGATAGAAATCCAGCATGCTAGGAGTGATGGGGAAAAGTATATTGGTACGTACAAGGTCGATGGATGGCACGAAGAATTCAACGCTGCCTTCGACTTTTATGGGTGTTATTTCCATGCCTGTCCCCTTTGTTTTCCCTTTAATCGTGACGCGGTTTTGCACGATGCTCAAGACTCGTACAATACGATGGAAAAACGATATGAGCAAAACCATGCGGCGCCGTAGGTACCTGAAAAGTATACGTGTAAACCCATATGAAATATGGGAATGTTCTTGGGACAATAAGGTAAAGACGGACAAGGAAGTGCAAAAGTTTGATCAAGAACGTTGTCGTGGAATTCCTAAGAACTGTTACAATGGTGGTCGCACGGAGTTCTTTCGTTCTTACGTCAATTGTGCGAGTGATGAGCGAATTTACTATGCGGATGTAACTAGTCTTTACCCATGGGTAATGGCACGTAAACCTATGCCGGTTAAATCACGTAAGATTTACACGGGGCCGGACTTTCCAGATGTGGAAAATATTCACAGTGTAGATAAATGCACAATCCTGCCCGCAAAGGACCTCTATTTTCCGGTGCTCCCATACGTTGCGGGAGGTCGATTACTTTTCGGTCTTTGCCGCACATGCATGAAAGAAGAAAACACTAACGAATGTACTCATAGTGACGCTGAGTGTGCTCTCACAGGAACATTTTACACTCAGAGTTACACCTTGCTCTTAAAAAAGGTCACAAAATAATCGATATACATGAAATATGGGAATTTGAACTCTTAGATCCTGAAGAGGGGAATTCAGGTGGGCTGTTCGGGACCTATGTGAATTCCTTCCTGCAGATGAAGCAGAAAGCCTCTGGTTTTCCTGTTTAGTGTACCACTGAAGAAGACAAACATAAATATATCGATGAATATTATGCCCATGAAGGCATACGATTAAATTATGATAATATTAGGATGAACCCGGGATTGAGGCAATGTGCGAAACTATACCTCAATTCATTGTATGGAAAGTGGGGCAAGGCACAGACATGTCACACAGTATAATCGTTAGTGATGAGGTCACATTTCTTAGGTATTTAACTACGGCAAGGTATGAGATTCAAAGTGTGGTACCAATTGATGATGACCATCTCATTCTCACATACAGAGACATTGAAAATGAAAACGTTCCGTTAGAGTTTTCCCATGTGATACTAGCCGCATTTATTACTTCGTGGGCTACACTTAGACTTTACGAACTACTGACGACTGTAGGACCTAACAGAGTAATCTACTGTGACACTGACAGTATCATATACCTACAGAAAAAAATGAGGAACCCTTGTTACCGCTCGGAAACTATTTGGGTGATCTGACAAATGAAATTCCTGAAGGTTGGGAGTTTACAACCTTTATAGGTCTAGGCTGTAAAAATTATGCTATGCGGCTAACAGATGCCAAAGGGGATGTTCGGCATATATTCAAAATTAGGGGGATAACACTAAATGATAGGACCTCTCAAAAAATTAACTTTGAGAGTTTCTATAAATTAGTGTCTGGAGAATTAGAGTCCACAGTAATAGAAAACCCAAATAGCATCGTTCGTAGACCGGGGTTCCGTATCCTTAGCTGTAGAGAGACAAAGACACACCGTGAGGTCAACAAAAAACAAAAACGTATTAACGAACCTGACATAACTGACGATGAACCAATACAAAAACGTGCAAGTGTACCTTACGGTTATAGACCCACGAATTAGTAAATGTGAGTTGTATGAATGTCTCTTTGTGCAATGAAACCCCAAACAATCATCGAATGTAAAAAATATTTATTTTTTAATTTATTTCTGATTTGTTTTAATTTATTACTAATTTATTTTTTATATTTTCGTTTCTGCGCAAACAATATATAAACTAGTCATTTCAAGCTTTAATCTTATATCCCAGTGATTTTTTACTCATTTCGTTTGCTGTGCAAACAATATATAAACTAGTAATTTCAAGCTTTAATCTTATATCCCAGTGATTTTTTTATTCATTTCGTTTACTGTATAACTTTGCCTTTGTATTCTTTCGTTTCATTGGAAACTCCTTCAGAAAATTGATTGTGAAAATATTTAATGTATGAGTGTGAGTGTGTATATAAAGCAGAGTCTCTATTGTATGCATTCATTTGATTACAAGATGTTAAACTTTCAACATCCCTCTACTATTTTAATTGCTGGTCCTTCAAGGGCTGGCAAAACTTGTTTCGTAAATCGTTTACTTAATGAATGTGATCAAATGTTTAGTATAAAATTTAATGACATTGTTTGGTGTTATGGTGCAGTAATACCAAAATTAGATGCAAATGCAAAAATACGTTTTGTAGAGGGAAT
The DNA here is from genome assembly GCF_964235325.1 of Thermobia domestica. Taxonomy (NCBI): domain Eukaryota; kingdom Metazoa; phylum Arthropoda; class Insecta; order Zygentoma; family Lepismatidae; genus Thermobia; species Thermobia domestica. The sequence continues at coordinate 31,360,708 of NC_137458.1, forward strand.
ACCTGACATGAATAATTTTGAAATTAAAGAAAATTCATTATTAATACTTGATGATTTAATGTCGGAAACTAATGGCGATATTGCTAATTTATTTACAAAGTATGCACATCATAAAAAGTTAACTGTAATATTTATTATTCAAAAGTTATTTCCAAAAGGAGAACATACACGTGATATTAGTTTAAATTCACATTATATTATAGTATTTAAAAATCTACGTGATAAATTACAAATACAATATTTAGCAAGGCAATGTATGCCTCGATATAGTAAAGAAGTCGTGAGTGTGTTCGAAGAAGTAACACGCGATCCTCACACTTATTTATTATTTGACTTGACACAAAAACAAACGATGCGTTGCGAATACGTACAAATATTTTTCCGAATGAAATCATGTATGTGTACGCTAACGTAAAAGACATGCATACAGAAATTTTTGTTTAGTTTGCATCAATATGTTAAAGGTGAAACAACACTACAGCAGGCTCCGTGCTCTGTGCAAATGCAAAAATGCAAAACGAAAACAAATTTAACAAAATGCTTCAGGGGGTTTAATAAGAACAATATTTCAAGTAGCTAAAAACACATTAAAAGGAAACATTCCTTTAAATTCTCGTCAGAAGCAACGTTTATGTAGACATAAAAAGATCTTACGTGCTCTATCTCAGCAACGTACTGCATTGAATAAAAAGAAGAAGTTGTTACTACAAAAAGGTGGTGCGCTTCTACCGTTAATCTTGGGACCACTTCTTGCAGCAGTAGAAAGTAGTATTTTCAGTCGCTAAATACGTCAGAATTACGTAAAATTTTAGTTCCAGAAATGCTGTACATGAAATTCAATCAAATCTTAAATCCATAGATTCACATCAGTCACGTTTAGATGAAGAAATGAATAATATCTTAAAACGTCGTGATCTTACTGTACAACAAAACTGGAAATTATATCAACAAGCTTTGCATCGTTTTTACAGTATACATCTTCTTCACATAAACCTATTACTTTACCTATCATTCAAGAAAAAGAAGAAGAAAAATCATCATCAAGTTCCAAACAAGATAGCAATACTTTTATTTTACCATTTGTATCAGACATTTTACAATCAGTACCGAAAACACTTCGTAGGAAAACAGATCTATTATTAAAACAGTTGACAAGTTCTGATAAAATTCAGTGGGATAAATCTGGCATTGTACGTATTCAAGGAAAAACAATACCAGGTTCAAATATTATAGATTTAATAAATCGTACAAGAAAATATTCAAGAAATCCTATAGGTATTCATGAATTTAAAAATTTATTAGAAGATCTTAATGTTCCTAAAGAATTTATTGGTACACCTATTAGCACACCAGCATCAAAAGTAATTAATAGTAGTAGTAGTAGCAGTAGTAGACAACGTATTCGTAAAGTAAGAAAATCTCCTAGTCCTGCAGTAGTTGCTAATTTATTTAAACACTGGAAAGAATATAGTATGTAAAACGACAAAATTATCAAAAATATATTATGATTATTCAAATCCTGATTCTTTATCAAGTATACAAACATTACAACGCAAAACAGTTATCTAAAAAGAAAATTAAAAATTGGTTAGCTTCTCAAGATGCTTATACATTACATGCACCAGCATGTAAAGTTTTTGAACGTAAAAAGTATTATGTTAGTGGACCAAATGAAACATTGCAAATGGATTTAGCAGATATACAAAATATTCCCAAGTAGGCTATAATAATAATTATAAATATATATTATGTTGTATTGATATTTTTTCACCTTATGCATATTGTCTTCAGTTAAAAACAAAGAAAGGTCCTGAAATGGTAAAAGCAATAACAAAAATTTTTAAAAATTGCAAGTTACCTGTGTTTAACGTACAAACAAAATTTAGGAGGTGAATTTTATAATCGTCATGTAAAACAATTGTTTAAAGAATATGAAATTAATCATTATAGTGTTCATTCCGAAATTAAATGCGCGTTAGCAGAACGTTTTATACGTACATTAAAAGAAAGATTGTATCGTTATTTTACTCGAAAGAATACTTATCGTTATATTAATGTATTAGACCAAATTGTAAAAAATTATAATCATTCATACCATTCAAGTATTAAAATGGCACCTGCACAAGTAAATGATTCCAATGTGAATCAAGTGTGGGAAACATTATACGGGAATAAAAATAATAAAAAGAATATAACATGTAAATTTAGTCCGGGTGATTATGTACGTGTTAGTAAGTATAAACATATATTAGAAAAAGGATATTTACCTAAATTGTCACAAGAAATATTTATTGTTGACAAATGTATTAAGTCAGGTCCTGTCACTTACAAATTAAAAGATTGGAACGGTGAAGAAATTAAAGAAATATTTTATGCACAAGAATTACAAAAGATAATTATAAATTCAAAGAAAACATATCTCATTGAAAAAGTATTAAAACGTAAAAAAGAGTGGATGTATGTAAAATGGTTAGGATATCCATCAAGTATGAATTCGTGGATTAGATCAGATTCTATTAAGTCTGCAAAATGAATTCGAACTTTACACACGACTTTTACGTTACTCTTCCTTCAAATGCAAGTAGCAATCTTTTTGATAATAATACATAATCATCATTTCGAGTTAAATTGGCACAACCTATTGATTTAAGTGATGGGGAATGGGCTGTTGCATTAACACAAATTAATATTTCGTGGAGTTTTTACAATGTTGGTGAAAATGAAGAAATTATAATTACTAGTGTTATCGATGATAAAGTTGAACGCCACCATGTTCCAATAACACCTGGATATTATTCATCAATTGAATCGATTCTACAATTAATTCCTGAAAATGTTCGTATGTTACTCTATTTACAAAATAAAAATCAAATTGTTATTAAACATTCTTTAAAATTAGAAGATCAATGTATGATTGATGTTACACCAGGATTACAACAGATTTTTGGATTTATTAATGAAAATACGCTTGATGTTAAAAATGTTATATACACAAAAGTATAAAATGTTGATTTAATATTAGCACGTGGAAAATTTCCATGTGATTTAGATTATATTTCAAATACAATTAATGTTTGCATTGATATTGTAAAACATCAACAAAATTTAGGTCCATTAGTTCGAAAACTTAGTGTATATAAGGTAGAACACGGTCATGTAAAATCTTTTGTGTTTCACACACCACATTATGATAAAGTTGAAAAGAAATATTTTGATACAATAGAAGTAAACTTAAGAGATGAACACGGGTTAAAATTACCATTTCGTTTTGGAACTTCAAACCTTCACTTTAAACGAAAATGATTTCTGAAAGTATTGATGATAGTTTTTACAATACATTAGTTTCAAATGCTAGTGCAGATGTATATCCTACAAATAGTCCAACACATTTTATTAATCAATTAAAAAATAATATCCGTTTATCAGAATCCGATTGGCATGTAGGATTAAGTGAAGTAAATATTCCATTAACATGTTGTAATGTTACCGCGCGTGAAAACGTTATATGGTACAAATTTAAAAATGCAAAACGTATGAAAAGTAAAATTCTTGTTGAATATTATCCATCCATTCATCATTTACTAGAAGAATTAAACGCAATATCGAGTTTTATAAGATTTAGTTTTTCAAGTGTTGTACATGTTGAATGTGATGAACGTGTAGAATCAGTTACATTGTCGCCTACGTTAGCTTGACAATTAGGTTTTTCTGAAAAATCAGATCTTGTACAAGATCTCATGGATTCAAACAACCATACATAGATATCGTATATCCACATCAAATTTTTATTTATACAGATATTATACAATATCAATTTTTAGGTGATACAAAAGCACCATTATTGCGTATAGCAACAATCTCTGATATTAAATACGGAAAAGTTCAAACAATTACATTTGAAGATATTCATTATATGCCACTTGCAAAATTTTAACACAATTGGAATACTATTAAAAGATCATGCAGGGCGAAATTTGCCATTTCGTTCTGGGACACTGACCGTAACACTACATTTTAAACGCTCTCCTGCATCTTCTAAATAATAATAATAATAGTAAAAAATGAGAGCAAGACGTGTTACTTATCACCGTGGACGTGAAATACCATATTTTTCAGGACCTGTATATCAAACGGGACATGGTATAGGTAGTTTCTTTAAAGGATTATTTCGTTTTGCTTTACCATTTCTTAAACAAGGCGCAAAAACTGTAGGACGTAAAGCATTACAAACCGGTATGCAAGTTGCGGGTGATGTATTAGAAAATCGACCATTTAAAGAATTGGTTCGTGCACGTGTAGAAGAAGCTGGTAATAGTTTAAAGACAAAATCAATTAATAAAGTTGGGCGGTTGCTAACTGGTAACGGCAAGAGACGGTCACGCAAGAGAAAAGCTCCTGCAATTGCTAAGTTTGGACCACCAACAAAACGTAAACATACACACGACATCCTTTCATAATGGCGCTCCTAAATTCAAGTAGTTTTCAATGTTGTACCAATGAATTTGATTTCTTTTCTATACCAATGACACAAACAGCTATTGACGCAACTAGAAATGCTGAATATCGTCCTATTTCCACATTAACCTCAGAATGACCTATTGAATTTGTTATTCCGGGAGAAACAGGAGAATTTATTCATCCTGCATATCTATATCTTTATGTACGTTGTAAAATTACTAAAGCTGATGGTACAACTTTAGCTAATGATGATATTGTTGCACCCGTTATTCTTACATTCTTTATTTAGTCAAATTGATATTTCGTTAAATGATAAATTAATTAGTTATTCATCAGGATCTTATCCTTATCGTGCATACATTGAAACATTATTAAATTATTCTTATGATGCTTCTCAAACACATTTAGCATGTGCCATGTGGCATATAGATACTGCAAAAAATTTTAATGAATTAGATAATGCAAATGCTGGTTTGCAAAAACGTGCTAATAAGGTGAAAAATAGTAAATCTTTTGAAATGTATGGACGTCTTCATACTGATATTGTAAGTTTAGATCTTATGCTCCCTAACAAAGTAAGTTTGCGTGGAAAACTACATCGTAGTAAAGATAATTTTTGCTTAATGTCTCCTGAAAATACAAGTTATAAAGTTGCACTTGAGGAAATTATTCTTCATATACGACGTATTGATTTAGCTGCAGATTTAGCTATGCAATTAAATATACGAATGGGTTCGGAAACAGCCAAGTTACCTCTGACGAGAGTGGAAACAAGATCTTATACTATACCTGGAGAAGTAGTCTTACAACATTGATAATCTTTTCCTGGGTAATGTTCCTAAAGGCCTGATTATTGGTTTCATCTCCAACACAGCCTTCAATGGGAAATCACATTTTAATCCCATTGAATTTCGAAACTTTAACGTTAACAAACTGCAATTACAAATCGGTTCAAATTCATTTCCTCCCAACCCCCCTCACTCCTGATTTTAATAATAATTTATATCTTCTAAGTTACTATACTTTGCTTTCAGGTACTGGTATATATTATCAAAATTATTCACATACTGTTACTCTTGATGAGTATCCAAACGGATATGCTCTGTATGCTTCTATTCTATCTCCAACAGGAACTTTAGATGATAACACGTGGGATGTAGTACGCGATTCCCCTGTAAATTTAAAAGTATCATTTTCAGAAACTTTAACTGAGCCTGTTACATGCATTGTGTACGCGCAATTCGATTCTTTAGCACAAGTAGACAAAGAAAGAAATATTTATACTGATAACAACTTCTAATTTACTCAGTTGAGTACGATGAGGGTTGTTGTTAACTTCTCGGCGTATCATGATAACGAAGATGACTTTATTATAAAAGAGCTAGCCATTGTAAATCCTGACGTTCCCTTTTTCCAAAATTGGGTTTTTAAACCACCATTTCCTTTAAATAAGTTAGCTGAGCCAATCGTAAGTACAAACAAATATCTAGGTGAGAATGTGTATGGCATTACCTGGCACGAAGGGGATGTAGAATATTCACATCTTAAGGAAATACTTCAAACATATTGTTCAGATACTACAACCATATACACATACGGAATAAATAGAAAGTGTTTTCTTCAAGAAATTCTTCAAAGAGAAGTTACAAATTTAGAAGAAATAAACTGTCCAAAGTATACTGCATTAAGTTTTCACGTTCATCGGTGTGCACATAATAAGCATCGTTTCGGACAATATAGGTGTACTGTTCATGAAGCATTACTGTATAGTGAATATGTGAAAGTGTATGACTGTGTTACATGTGTATAACAGTGATAATTACATACCTACTACAATTAAAAATAATAATAATAATCTTCATCATGTATAGTGACGAATTATTAAAAGTGTTACTAAGTGATAAAGTAACTGGTGCAAGTGTTACTGGAATTTACCCTATTGACAAGCTTCCTGTAACGGTAAAACCTCCTGCGGCACTTGTGATTAATGTTGAAATATCTGATTCTGCTGGTTTCCACTGGGTTGCAGTGTACATCAGTAAGAAAAACATGGTTTCTACTTTGACAGTCTTGCTATGGACATTCCCAAGGAAATAAAAAACTTTTTGTCGAAAAATACTGAAATGTACTTTACAAATATTCAACAATATCAACATGATAATTCTCTTATGTGGCTATTTTGTTTTATATTTTCTGCATCATATTATTCGCACTCAATCATTTGAAAAATGTTTAAAATTGTTTAACAAGAAAAATTTGAAAAAGAATTATAATATTCTTTATAAACATGTATACAAAATTTTAAAAAGAAAACGAATATTTTTTAATTTTTATTATATATTTACAATTTTTTTAAATTTACAATAAATTTTTTAAAACTTACATCCATGCATTTTATTTACAATTCCTCACAATCTTGATAATGCATTAGTTAATGCTGTTGATCTTTCATATTTCCACCAATAATTCAACTGTTGTGCATTACGATATGCACATCCTGATTTCTTTACAATAGTTGTGTGAAAAGAACAATATTCATTAAATGTATTTCCACGTAATTCATTTAATGAAGGACAATGTTTTGTTTCTAAATCAATAACATGATCTAATGCAAATATTCTTTTAATCCAAAGAGATTTCTCTAAATCTTTACAATAAAACGTTGAATTCTTTGCGCATAATTGATATACAAGGTTTCGTATGCATGATACCGTATATCCAGTTTTGCTATTCCATTTCAATCCATGTAAATTTAATGTTAACCCGTCAATTTGTTTTTGACATCCTAGTAATAATAAATTATATTCTACTGGTGATTTTACCAAGCAATGTAAATTTACTGTATCATCGCATGCCGTTAAACAAAACTCACAAATAATAAATTCGTTATCAGACATTTTAAAACCTTGAATATCGATAATATTTTGATTTACACATGGTGAAATTTCATTTGTATGAAAAATAAAAAACGGAATTATCTGTCCAACAAATTCTGTATTTTGTAAAAGATCACAAGTTTTATGCATAAAGCATAGAAATGAGATTTCACTATGTTCTTGTTCAAACACTTCAAAGAGTTCACTAAGAGTTTTATCAAGAGATAAATACTTCACTGCAAATGTTCCAGTATTATGAAAATGTGTACGTTCATGAGGAAGATTTAACTTGCATTCCATGCATTCCATTGGATTATTGTTGTGGAAGTATACTTTTATAGTTTTTAATACACAGTTCACATTAATGTTTTCACCAGTACATAGCACACATGAAACACTAGCACTATTCGAATACATTTTTTCTTCAATCTGAAATATTCGCTTTCCGTTTGTCTTTTCTTATGAAAATCTCTAGTAATTCCCGTAAATAACCTGTATGACAATAATTCCACATAGACATCATAAAATATTTCGTTTTTAATAGTCCGATAATGTGCGTGTTTGCGTACAAATAAAACACATCACCTACAACACTAGGACTTGCTATAATACTGCAAGCGCGGGTTTCCAATAATTCTGTACGCATAGTCATACAATCACGAGCAAAATCATGATTAGATCCTGCCGTACATCCCTCACATATTAGTGTTTCATTAAAATTCCATTTTTCAATAGCCTTCTTTATACATTCGCGATCCACTTTTTCCTTATTACAACAATAATCTAAAGCCCAAAATCGTGATGTTCTTGATAATACAACTGGAGAGGATGGAGGTGTTGGTAAAACTGTTAGGACCGGTGAATCTATTGCGTCAAAATCAAATTCTTCATCTGACGATGATTTCTATATTTCTGTTTCAGCATCAGATGATGATGCTTCAATATTTCTATCACAGTGATCCTTCTTCTCATACGACTTCATATTTTTTCTATATATATATATTTCCCAGCGTTACTCCGTATTTAAAGTATTTTCATAGCTACAAGGTAATCACGTGTTCAGCATTCCCAACATTAAAGTTCTTTTCTATTCTCATATTCCATACGGACATGTTTCAACCCCCAATCTTTCTTTTGTTTTCACCGACAATGTCTTTTGTTCACCTACCGCTGCACCAAAGTTATTTCTATTAGTTTGTTTCTAATCTGTGATGTTTATCTTCCACGTCCGCAATCTTTCTTTTGTGTTTTTCACCGACAATGTCTTTCGTTCACCTACCGCGGCACCAAACTTGTTTTTATTAGTCTGGCGGTATTCTGTGATTTTTACCAAACGTGTCAACTGTCTTCCTTTGTATTTGAATTTAAGTTTTAGCACCGTCCTGCAAGCACACATCTTCATCATCACTCCTACCCAATCGGTTTTCGAAAAGCACGTAAACATTCACTTTGTCTCTTGAGTTCACCAGCAAAAGACATACGAAAACCACGCTCTGTATACGTATATTTACCAATACGCTTCTAATAATGCAAACCAATAAATAATTACCAACATGTTCTTCAAAAATCATACTGTTCAAGTAATCAATACGAAAAATTAAAATAAAAATAAGGTCCCGCATGAATAAATATTTCCCTCCCATTTTACAGCGTTCATCTCTGATGCTAACGGTCCCGGGTTCATTCCCAGCATGCACCACATAAACTTTTTATAAGATATATATATATATATATATATATATATTTCAATACCTTTTATAAAATGGTTTCCTCGAACTTTCTATATACTTTTAAGAGCTTTCTTTGTAAAGCGAAGCAATATAAAAGATTCATTACTCATCATCACCATCTCGTTTAGCCTAATCGGCATAACCGCGGGACTCAAAGATTTCATTTTTTTTTAAATTATATATATATATATATATATATATATATATATATATATATATATATATATATATATATCAATGTGAGTTTATATTAGTCAAACCCATATGTATAATACAAAATTCAAACGGGGGTCTTCATCTCAATGTAAGTTTCTTTTACTCAAAAACCATCTGTATAATACGAGATTCGAACGGGGGTCTTAATCTCAATGTAAGTTTCTATTACTCAAAAACCATCTGTATAATACGAAATTCAAACGGGGGTCTTCATCTCAATGTAAGTTTCTATTACTCAAAAACCATCTGTATAATACGAGATTCAAACGGGGGTCTTCATCTCAATGTAAGTTTCTATTACTCAAAGACCATCTGTATAATACGAAATTCAAACGGGGGGTCTTCATCTCAATGTAAGTTTCTATTACTCAAAAACCATCTGTATAATACGAAATTCAAACGGGGGTCTTCATCTCAATGTAAGTTTCTATTACTCAAAAACCATCTGTATAATACAAAATTCAAAAGGGGGTCTTCATCTCAATGTAAGTTTCTATTACTCAAAAACCATCTGTATAATACGAGATTCGAACGGGGGTCTTCATTTCAATGTAAGTTTCTATTACTCAAAAACCATCTGTATAATACGAGATTCGAACGGGGGTCTTCATCTCAATGTAAGTTTCTATTACTCAAAAACCATCTGTATAATACGAGATTCGAACGGGGGTCTTCATCACAATGTAAGTTTCTATTACTCAAAAACCATCTGTATAATACGAGATTCGAACGGGGGTCTTAATCTCAATGTAAGTTTCTATTACTCAAAAACCATCTGTATAATACGAAATTCAAACGGGGGTCTTCATCTCAATGTAAGTTTCTATTACCCAAAAACCATCTGTATAATACGAAATTCAAACGGGGGTCTTAATCTCAATGTAAGTTTCTATTACTCAAAAACCATCTGTATAATACGAAATTCAAACGGGGGTCTTCATCTGAGTGTAAGTTTCTATTACTCAGAAACCATCTGTATAATACGAGATTCAAACGGGGGTCTTCATCTCAATGTAAGTTTCTATTACTCAAAAACCATCTGTATAATACGAGATTCAAACGTGGGTCTTCATCTCAATGTAAGTTTCTATTACTCAAAAACCATCTGTATAATACGAAATTCAAACGGGGGTCTTCATCTCAATGTAAGTTTCTATTACTCAAAAACCATCTATATAATACGAAATTCAAACGGGGATCTTCATCTCAATGTAAGTTTCTATTACTCAAAAACCATCTGTATAATACGAAATTCAAACGGGGGTCTTCATCTCAATGTAAGTTTCTATTACTCAAAAACCATCTGTATAATACGAAATTCAAACGGGGGTCTTCATCTCAATGTAAGTTTCTATTACTCAAAAACCATCTGTATAATACGAAATTCAAACGGGGATCTTAATCTCAATGGAAGTTTCTATTACTCAAAAAGCATCTGTATAATACGAAATTCAAACGGGGGTCTTCATCTGAGTGTAAGTTTCTATTACTCAGAAACCATCTGTATAATACGAGATTCGAACGGGGGTCTTCATCTCAATGTAAGTTTCTATTACTAAAAAACCATCTGTATAATACGAAATTCAAACGGGGGTCTTCATCTCAATGTAAGTTTCTATTACTCAAAAACCATCTGTATAATACGAAATTCAAACGGGGGTCTTCATCTCAATGTAAGTTTCTATTACTCAAAAACCATCTGTATAATACGAAATTCAAACGGGGGTCTTCATCTCAATGTAAGTTTCTATTACTCAAAAACCATCTGTATAATACGAGATTCAAACGGGGGTCTTCATCTCAATGTAAGTTTCTATTACTCAAAAACCATCTGTATAATACGAAATTCAAACGGGGGTCTTCATCTCAGTGTAAGTTTCTATTACTCAAAAACCATCTGTATAATACGAAATTCAAACGGGGGTCTTCATCTCAATGTAAGTTTCTATTACTCAAAAACCATCTGTATAATACGAAATTCAAACGGGGGTCTTAATCTCAATGTAAGCTTCTATTACTCAAAAACCATCTGTATAATACGAAATTCAAACGGGGGTCTTCATCTCAATGTAAGTTTCTATTACTCAAAAACCATCTGTATAATACGAAATTCAAACGGGGGTCTTCATCTGAGTGTAAGTTTCTATTACTCAGAAACCATCTGTATAATACGAGATTCAAACGGGGGTCTTCATCTCAATGTAAGTTTCTATTACTCAAAAACCATCTGTATAATACGAAATTCAAACGGGGGTCTTTATCTCAATGTAAGTTTCTATTACTCAAAAACCATCTGTATAATACGAAATTCAAACGGGGGTCTTCATCTCAATGTAAGTTTCTATTACTCAAAAACCATCTGTATAATACGAAATTCAAACGGGGGTCTTCATCTCAATGTAAGTTTCTATTACTCAAAAACCATCTGTGTAATACGAAATTCAAACGGGGGTCTTCATCTCAAGGTAAGTTTCTATTAATCAAAAACCATCTGTATAATACGAAATTCAAACGGGGGTCTTAATCTCAAGGTAAGTTTCTATTACTCAAAAACCATCTGTATAATACGAAATTCGAACGGGGGTCTTAATCTCAATGTAAGTTTCTATTACTCAAAAACCATCTGTATAATACGAAATTCAAACGGGGGTCTTCATCTCAATGTAAGTTTCTATTACTCAAAAACCATCTGTATAATAGGAAATTCAATCGGGGGTCTTCATCTCAATGTAAGTTTCTATTACTCAAAAACCATCTGTATAATACGAAATTCAATCGGGGGTCTTCATCTCAATGTAAGTTTCTATTACTCAAAAACCATCTGTATAATACGAAATTCAAACGGGGGTCTTCATCTCAATGTAAGTTTCTATTACTCAAAAACCATGTGTATAATACGAAATTCAAACGGGGGTCTTCATCTCAATGTAAGTTTCTATTACTCAAAAACCATCTGTATAATACGAAATTCAAACGGGGATCTTAATCTCAATGGAAGTTTCTATTACTCAAAAAGCATCTGTATAATACGAAATTCAAACGGGGGTCTTCATCTGAGTGTAAGTTTCTATTACTCAGAAACCATCTGTATAATACGAGATTCGAACGGGGGTCTTCATCTTAATGTAAGTTTCTATTACTCAAAAACCATCTGTATAATACGAAATTCAAACGGGGGTCTTCATCTCAATGTAAGTTTCTATTACTCAAAAACCATCTGTATAATACGAAATTCAAACGGGGGTCTTCATCTCAATGTAAGTTTCTATTACTCAAAAGCCATCTGTATAATACGAAATTCAAACGGGGGTCTTCATCTCAATGTAAGTTTCTATTACTCAAAAACCATCTGTATAATACGAGATTCAAACGGGGGTCTTCATCTCAATGTAAGTTTCTATTACTCAAAAACCATCTGTATAATACGAAATTCAAACGGGGGTCTTCATCTCAATGTAAGTTTCTATTACTCAAAAACCATCTGTATAATACGAAATTCAAACGGGGGTCTTCATCTCAATGTAAGTTTCTATTACTCAAAAACCATCTGTATAATACGAAATTCAAACGGGGGTCTTCATCTCAATGTAAGTTTCTATTACTCAAAAACCATCTGTATAATACGAAAATCAAACGGGGGTCTTCATCTCAATGTAAGTTTCTATTACTCAAAAACCATCTGTATAATACGAGATTCGAACGGGGGTCTTCATCTCAATGTAAGTTTCTATTACTCAAAAACCATCTGTATAATACGAGATTCAAACGGGGGTCTTCATCTCAATGTAAGTTTCTATTACTCAAAAATCATCTGTATAATACGAGATTCAAACGGGGGTCTTCATCTCAATGTAAGTTTCTATTACTCAAAAACCATCTGTATAATACGAGATTCAAACAGGGTTCTTCATCTCAATGTAAGTTTCTATTACTCAAAAACCATCTGTATAATACGAGATTCAAACGGGGGTCTTCATCTCAATGTAAGTTTCTATTACTCAAAAACCATCTGTATAATACGAGATTCGAACGGGGGTCTTCATCTCAATGTAAGTTTCTATTACTCAAAAACCATCTGTATAATACGAGATTCGAACGGGGGGCTTCATCTCAATGTAAGTTTCTATTACTCAAAAACCATCTGTATAATACGAGATTCAAACGAAGGTCTTCATCTCAATGTAAGTTTCTATTACTCAAAAACCATCTGTATAATACGAGATTCAAACGGGGGTCTTCATCTCAATGTAAGTTTCTATTACTCAAAAACCATCTGTATAATACGAGATTCGAACGGGGGTCTTAATCTCAATGTAAGTTTCTATTACTCAAAAACCATCTGTATAATACGAGATTCGAACGGGGGTCTTAATCTCAATGTAAGTTTATATTAGTCAAACCCATCTGTATAATACGAAATTCAAACGGGGGTCTTCATCTCAATGTAAGTTTCTATTACTCAAAAAACATCTGTATAATACGAGATTCAAACGTGGGTCTTCATCTCAATGTAAGTTTCTATTACTCAAAAACCATCTGTATAATACGAGATTCGAACGGGAATCCTCATCCCAATGTAAGTTTCTATTAATACGAAATTCGAACGGGGGTCTTCATCTCAATGTCATTAATGTAAATATATTCAATATTATTAATTTGATCACTGCTACGGAAGTAAGTGATACAAAATAACGTTTCATCATATGTACCAATATTCTAATTAACTAATAGGATCAGATTTAATTCAAATCGAACCAATTAAAATTCAAATTTAAATTTCCATTATTATTTTTAAAAATATACAGTATACTTCGTGTACATACACGTATACACACTCAAAAAATATGACACGACCTTTCCAGACGGTACATACACGTAATCACAACCAAAAAAAGAAAACAGGAACTTTCCAAACGGTACATACACGTAATCACACTCAAAAGAGGACATACACGTAATCAGGACAACCACTTTCCAAAATAACGGTACCCGTGTTGAAGTAGCTCCTTACCTACTACTTAGCATTCGAACTATAGTTAAATCTTCTTGTTTATTGTACTATTACAACCGGAAGAGTTAGAGATATACTATTAGAGCCTTTGTGTTTCAACTGTATATTCGGAAAATATATGAAAAATACTTTGTCCGTCTTATGGAGGAAACCTTTCCTTTGCTTTGTGGAAAAATCGAATGATCTCAGCTGTGTTGTCAATTTGTCATTCAGTCGTTTGGGCTTGGCGAGTAAAGATCGTAGGCTACTTAGGACGTCTAACAAGACCGTGCACAGCGAAGCTCATGAAATAATTCAGAATGTTTCAATGTGGTGACCCTGTCCGTACCCAAACCATGAAAGGATATCGGCCACAGTTACTTGTTTCTTTTCTTTCGAGGGGGTATAGGGTAAAACACATATCGAAAAGAACGCAAGAAAGATCACACTTGCAACGGAAATACTCTACAGGGTGTCTACTAAAATTGCAAAATGATATTTCGTGACTTTTTCGTGACCTTTCCTTTACCTCATAAAATTTCCTAATATTTTCAAGAAGGAATTTGGGTGCAAATTAGGCCGAATTTTCAACCATGCGATTATTGAGATTTGGTAGCGTCTAAAGCCGATCATAAACATTTTTGCTGGTGAACGTTGACGTATTATAGAACAAAATTTTCCAATCTATACTTACATTTGAACAGTTAAAAAAAATCGTGACCCGAAAGCTAAATTTCGTGATCTTCATGATCATTTTCTGATTTCGTGATTTTTTCGTGACATTCGTGACTTTCGTGACCGATAGACACTCTGCTCTAATTCCCGTTTAAATATTGATAACCGTAAAACTCTGTAAGTAATCAGTTTCTGATGTTCAACGTCCGAAAAATAAGTTTCATCTCTGCCTTAATGGAAGCGGTGGAAGTCTGTGATTTTCGACTTGAACGCTGATCATTATAGCGGAAAGCAATAATAGACACCGAGAAGCTGCTTCTTTGATATGGCTTCAGTGCGGCAAGATTAGTTTTTTATCTCCAACTTTATTTCTGTATTAGAACGGAAATATTATAAATCTACTGTTACATCCTGTTTTAGTATTGTTTTCAGTGGAGCGAAAACGGGAAAACGAGGCCCCAAAACACATTTCAATAGAGTTGCAATATCCGAAGAATATTTTTTATCTCAATTTTATTCTTCTACTGAAGACAGGGATAGTGAGAAATATTATTTTCCAATACTGATATCTATATATTTAGGTAGTACTAATTGTAGTTGGGGACAATAAGTAGGTAGTACTTGTAAGTTTAAGTTTCTCGATTCCCCGGAACTTATTCTTTTACTATTAGAAGAATTCTTAAAATATGAGAAGGTACTAGAATCATACAGAACATTGAGCTGCTTATATCCGACTATTGAGGCAACGCTACAGTCGCCTGTGTAATTGCCCTAGCACCATGGAACCGACCATCTCTGCCAGAAGATAAAAGAAGTGTGGTGATCGTGCTAGCGAAATGTCACCGAAATTGAATGTTGTTTGTAATGGTAACTTGTGTCCCTTTGCCGCACACTTTTTTTTATTTTTTTTTTACAATTGAATAACCAAATAGTATTGAGAAAATGGGGTAAATATTGGATTCGCCAGATATTACAATATCATAGCTAGGGAAATACAAATGAGGCCTCAAGAATTGATAATAAAAAGGTTCAATTTGACGTTTCTAGCGAAAGTGTTGTCAGCGGTGTGTTGTCCTATTCGTCAATTTATATGTCAGAAAATTGATGACCGTAACGTGACACAGCCTAAGGATTTAATCTGACACAGTCCACTAGCAGACAGGTGTTCCTCGACACAGTTGGCATGCGATGCACGCATAAAGACGATTTTACAACTTCACAGCTGAATTCAGAGAAACTGTATGAAAAACACTTGAGTTCGGGACGAAATTAAAGAAGGTTATTCTGTTGCACAAACAGAAAATTGTACCATTCGGGAAATTTGGTACCTTGGTACATCTGGCGATGGATTGCCCAAATTTTATCGCCGGTGTCAAGAAACATTTTCTCATGGAATCATGATTGTCTGCAGATAGTTACGAAGGGCACTCAGAGGTATTTGAGATGGACAAAAGATGAAGATGAATGCTATATTGTTTCAATAATCTATCATCACTTTAATTCACTCGAAATGCAGTTTTGTTACTACGCAGTCAACAAGTTTTAGGGGAAAATACACGTGGATTAATACTCCAGACATAAAGCAGATCATGCCTACAATTGTAATCATGAAATGGAGACGTAAACAACAGTTAGAATTACTATCTTTCATGACAATCCTGTAAAAATGTCTGATCCCAGCCGAAATTATTTATTCGTTTTTGGGATGATAAATATTATTATCTATAAAATATATAAACCGATCAAAAATATTATCAAATAATACCGAGCAACAAAGCCTTTGGCCTACACTCTCTTTGGAAATGGCTAAAAGAAGTGTTGCACGTATGCGTTATTACTCAGTGCAAATCTAATCTTTCAGTAATGAATGCCTTAGTTTTAGAAAAGTATGGAACTATCTATATCTGCATTTAACTACCTGCTTGCAAAACTCATAGACTGTGATGCAGAGTTCCTGAAGACTCCCGAACCCATGTGTAAATGATCTGACTTGATTAACACGTGATTTGTATCCCTGCTGGGTATGTCAAGAATTAAGGAAATTGTAACACGTAATCGCTGACAATACTGCAGTAAACATGCTGGTTATTTTCAGACTCACGTGTACATGTGAATTCACGTCATAGTTACTGAAGAAATTCCACACCAATATTGCATATCCACATTGCTTCATGTGTAGTTTGAAAATATTTTTGATCACACATAACACTTATTGGCGGTGTACTAGATTACATTTGTTTTATTTTGGCACCCGTCCCACCATTGCAGTTGATTGACTTTTAAAGTATTTTCTGCTGGCGCTCATATGAACGTTTTAATCCAAAATACGTCTTATTGTCCTTCTCATGTAGGGGACCTTAGATGTCAGCCAACCCATCAAATGAAATGACTGCTATTTGGCGCGTATTTGAAGTGCTTATTTGCCAGACGCAAAGAAGTGTGTTACAGTGATTTCTGAGTGGTGTGGGTTATGCTGTGTTTCCTAGCGTATTGTAACTCGCAATTTAACGTGGCGTGGCAAGAACGCGTGGCAGACAAATTCATCCTTTAGCTGGAAAGCGTTCCAAGAGAAAAAAAACGTACTCTAAATTATTCTTTTTGCGACTAAATCTTCACTATGGTCTTTTTGAGATAATGGAAAATCCTTTGACCGAGGGTTCCAGGTATTCAGAGTCTCAGTCTCTTATTTTAATTTATTAGAAAAACAATAACCGCCTTATGCAGTCATTTTGACGTACGATTAGCTTCAAACTAAAGGCCTGACTACTGCATGAAACATGTTATTAAAACTCTTTAGTATGGCACTAATCATGCGTCAGAACGACTCTGTATAAGGCTCTAAATTTCTAGTATCGATGTGGATAAATTAGAATATTAATCTGGGAATGGTTGAAAGTTGATTACTGAAGCAAATGGTCGAGAGGTGAGTGCGGCGCTCACCTTCAATATCCTGTCACCACGGCATGGCGCGTCCTCAGGTTTGCGGATCGAGGAGAAGGCCTCTAGATATAGAGGTTAGCTGCGAATATACTGAATAAGCAGTCGCGGACAGACGACTAGGAGTGGTCCTCCAGCTTGGGGGTTTGGGTAAGGCTAACACCCTCATCCTGTAAAAAAAGGCACTTGTTCAGAAACATTCACAAAAGCCTCGGACAAGGACTGATAACTTGGCACATCAGCAAAAGAAAATGGACATGAGATTTGGAACATGGAATATTAGAAGTCTTTATAGGGCAGGCGCGTTAAAATCTGTAACGAGTGAGTTAGATAAATATAGGATGGACTTAGTAGGAGTTCAGGAAGTTAGGTGGGAAGGAAATGGATCTGAGAATTCCGGAAATTTTACGTTCTTTTACGGGGAAGGAAATAAAAATCACCAGTTAGGAACAGGGTTTTTCATTCATAAACGTATATTACCAGCAATAAAACGGGTTGAATTTGTTACTGATAGACTTTCTTTTATTACTCTTAAGGGACGGTGGTGTGATATTATTGTTTTAAATGTACATGCCCCAACTGAAGATAAGGGTGACGATATAAAAGACAGTTTTTACGAAGAAGTGGGACGGATATTTGACCAACTCCCGCGATACCATATGAAGATTCTATTAGGGGATTTCAATGCGAAGGTAGGACGAGAGGATATTTTCAAACCGATTATAGGGAACGAAAGTTTGCATAAGGAAAGTAATGACAACGGTGTTAGACTCGTGAACTTTGCAACATCCAAAAAACTTATCGTGAAGAGTACAAAATTCCCACATCGCGACGTTCATAAATACACTTGGACATCACCAGACGGAAAAACACATAATCAAATTGATCACGTTTTAGTAGATAGAAGAAGACAATCTAGCATAATTGACGTCCGGTCGTTTAGAGGGGCTGATTGTGACACTGATCACTACCTGGTAGCAGCGATAATACGGGAGAGATTATCGTTGAATAAAGGTAATACTCAATGTCCGAAAACGGAGAGATTGAATTTAAAGAAATTAGAAGAAGGCCAGGTAAGAGAGGAATACCAGACTGAAGTTTCGAATAGATTCTCGGTTTTAGAAGACTCGGAGTGCACTAGTGTTGAGGATACTTGGATTGCAATTAGAGAGAGCATTAAAAGTTCAGCAATAGAAAAATGGGACACGCGGAAATACGTAGGAACAAACCATGGTTCGACCAAGAATGCGTTAAACTAGCAGAGAAGAGAAAACAGGCAAAATTACGGTGGCTACAAAATCCGAATGAAATAACTACACAAAACTTCGCAGATATCAGGCGGGAAACTTCCGAAACTTTTAGAACAAAGAAACGGGATTTTTTGAAAGCTAAAATTAAGGAACTTGAAGATAATAGTAAAAATAAAAATGTTCGGGACATGTATAAGAGGATCAGCGAATTTAAGAAAGGCTATCAACCTCGTGCTTATATTTTAAAGAAATCTGACGGAACAGTTCTCACTGATACGGATAGCCTCTTAAATAGATGGAAAGATTTCTTTGACGATTTGCTGAACACGCAGCCAAAAACTAATGTGGGTGGAGAAAAGGAGATACACACCGCAGAACCGTATATTCCAGAACCCAATCGAATAGAAGTGGAAGCCGCTATAAAGAAATTAAAGAAACACAAATCTCCGGGTGTAGATGAAATTCCGGCTGAGTTAATTTTAGCTGGAGGCGAAAAATTGTGGAACAAGATACACAAACTCATTCTCCTTATCTGGAACAAGGAAGAATTGCCACAAGAGTGGAAAGAGTCAATCATTTTTCCAATTCACAAGAAAGGCGACAAAACTGACTGTAATAATTATCGAGGCATTTCTCTTCTGTCAACATCCTATAAAATCCTTTCAAATATTCTGTTAGCAAGATTGACCCCATACGCAGATGAAATTATTGGAGATTATCAGTGCGGATTTAGACGAAATCGATCAACTATCGACCAAATATTTACCATTCGCCAAATACTTGAAGAAAGTGGGAATACAATACCCCGGTACATCAACTATTTATTGATTTTAGAAAGGTTTACGACTCGGTTAGGAGAGAAACATTATACAACGTTCTTACAGAACTTGGAATACCGAGAAAGCTAATTAGATTAATTAAGATATGTTTAAATGAATCCCAAAGTAAAGTCCGGGTAGGAAAATTTTTGTCCATGAGCTTCCACGTCGAAAACGGCCTGAAACAAGGAGATGCGTTGTCGCCATTATTATTTAACTTTGTGCTGGAATACGCCATAAGGAAAATCAACGGTAGCAACCAGGGCCTAGAGTTGAACAGCATTCACCAGGTTATGGCATATGCTGATGATGTAAATTTAATAGGGGATGATAGGAGAACAGTAGAAAGAAATGCAGAGATCTTATTAAACGCTTGCAGGGACATGGGTTTAGAAGTAAATGCAGAGAAAACTAAATACATGGAAGTGCGTCGGGACCGTAATACTGCAAATTGTGGAGGCGTTAAAATATTAAATAATACTTTTGATAAAATTGATACTTTCAAATATTTAGGATCAATATTAACAGACGAAAATCACATTCACGAAGAAATTAAATGTTGACTAAAAGCAGGGAATTCGTGTTACTATTCGGTTCAAAATCTCTTGTCGTCGCGAATTCTGTCGAGGAATTTGAAACTTAAAATATATAAAACGATAATCATGCCTGTTGTTCTGTATGGTTGCGAAACATGGTCGCTTACTCTGAGGAAAGAACATAGACTGAAAGTATTTGAGAACAGGATCCTGAGAAGAATATTCGGACCCAAGAGGAACGAGAATGGGGAATGGCGGAAGCTGCATAACGAGGAACTACATAGTTTATACGGTTTACCCAACATTGTTAGGGTCGTCAAGTCTAGGAGGCTTAGGTGGGCAGGTCATGTAGCTAGAATGGAAGAAAGTAAAAACGCTTTCAAAGTCTTGACTGGTAGACCCATAGGAAAACGACCATTAGGAAGACCTAGGCGCAGATGGGAGGATAATATTAAGATGGATCTCGCAGAGATAGGAGTAGTAGTGGTCGACGTATATTGAGCCGAGTCAGCAAAAATTTTTGTGACGTCATAGGTCAAAGGTCAATGACCTTAGCCCAGGGTCAATGACCTAGGGGTACTTAGGACCACCCCCTTTAAATTTTGGCAGGGGTACCTTGGCCCACCCCCTAAATTTTGGCAGGGGTACATAGGACCACCCCCCTTAAATTTTGGAAATTGCCAAATCTAAAAATTTGGTATGGTAGCCTAGGACCACAGTATGTACCTCTATCAGTATTGGGTGTCTATGTCGTTCCCTTTCATGGGTAAAAAATTGCCAAAAATTCAAATTTTGGGGGTTTTTGACCTAATTTATCCCCTTTGATGAGGTGTTATTACCCTATATAGTTATATGGGCGTATACAGGGTCCATTACC
This sequence comes from Thermobia domestica, assembly GCF_964235325.1. NCBI lineage: Eukaryota > Metazoa > Arthropoda > Insecta > Zygentoma > Lepismatidae > Thermobia > Thermobia domestica. The sequence goes on from NC_137458.1 coordinate 31,382,071, forward strand.
TTTCATAAGACATGGGAATATTAATGCACCCCTTTAAAAATTTGGGAGGGGTACCTTGGCCCACCCCTTCATTTTTAGAAATTGCCCAATTTAAACATTTGGTATTATAGTATAGGACGCTAATATGGATCACTATAAATTTGGGTGGTCCACCTCGTTCCCTTTTAGGGGTACAAAATTGCCAAAATATAAACGTAAGCAATACGTTGTACCACGTGTTTGGTTTTCGACCTAATTTATCTCCTTGGATGAGGTCCTATTACCTTATATGATTATATGGTCATGTATAGGGGTCCATTCCTTTCATAAGACATAGGTACATTAATGCACCCCTTGAAAATTTTGGCAGGGGTACATAGGACCACCCCCCCACCCCCCTTAAATTTTGGAAATTGCCAAATCTAAAAATTTGGTATGGTAGCCTAGGACCTTAGTATGTACCTCTATCAGTATTGGGTGTCTATGTCGTTCCCTTTCATGGGTAAAAAATTGCCAAAAATTCAAATTTCGGGGTTTTTTGACCTAATTTATCCCCTTGGATGAGGTGTTATTACCTTATATAGTTATATGGGCGTATACAGGGGTCCATTACCTTTCATAAGATATGGGTATATTTGTGCACTCCTTTAAAAATTTGGGAGGGGTACCTTGGACCACCCCTTAAATTTTGGAAATTGACCAATTTAAACATTGGGTATTATAGCACAGAACCCTAATATGTATCGTGATAAATTTGGGCGGTCCACCTCATTCCCTTCTAGGGGTACAAAATTGCCAAAATATAAACGTAAGCAATACGTTATACCACGTGTTTGGTTTTTGGTCGATTTTATCCCCTTTGATGAGGTGTTATTATCCTATATAGTTATATGGTCATGTATAGGGGTCCATTACCTTTCATAAGATATGGGTATATTTGTGCACTCCTTTAAAAATTTGGGAGGGGTACTTTGGCCCACCCCTTAAATTTTGGAAATTGACCAATTTAAACATTGGGTATTATAGCACAGGACCCTAATATGTATCTTGATAAATTTGGGCGGTCCACCTCATTCCCTTTTAGGGGTACAAAATTGCCAAAATATAAACGTAAGCAATACGTTATACCACGTGTTTGGTTTTTGGTCGATTTTATTCCCTTTGATGATGTGTTATTATCCTATATAGTTATATGGTCATGTATAGGGGTCCATTACCTTTCATAAGATATGGGTATATTCGTGCACTCCTTTAAAAATTTGGGAGGGGTACTTTGGCCCACCCCTTAAATTTTGGAAATTGCCCAATTTAAACATTTGGTATTATAGTACCGGATCCTAACATGTATTATGATAAATTTGGATGGTCCACCTCGTTTCCTTCTAGGGGTACAAAATTGTCAAAATATAAACGTAAGCAATACGTTGTACCACGTGTTTGGTCTTTTGGCCCAATTTATCCTCTTGGATGAGGTTCTATTACCTTATATGGTTATATGGTTATGTATAGGGGTCTATTCCCTATCATAAGACATAGGTACATTTGTGCACCCGGGGAGGGGTACCTTGGCCCACCCCTTAAATTTTAGAAATTGCTCATTTTATATATTTGGTATTATAGTACTGGACCCTAACATGTATTATGATAAATTTGGGTGGTCCACCTCGTTCCCTTTTAGGGGTACAAATTGCCAAAATATAAACGTAAGCAATACGTTGTACCACGTGTTTGGTTTTACCTAAGTTATCCCCTTGGATGAGGTTCTATTACCTTATATGGTTATATGGTTATGTATAGGGGTCTATTCCCTATCATAAGACATAGGTACATTTGTGCACTCCTTTAAAAATTTGGGAGGGGTACTTTGGCCCACCCCTTTAATTTTGGAAATTGCCCCTTTTTACATGTTTGGTATTATAGTATAGAACCCTAATATATATTACTATAAATTTGGGTGGTTTACCACGTTTCCTTTGATGGGTACGAAATTGCCAAATTTTAGTACAACCACGTGTTTGGTTTTGGCTCAATTTATCCCCTTGGATGAGGTCCTATTACCTTATATGGTTATATGATCATGTATAGGGGTCCATTCCATATCCCCTTAAATTTTGGAAATTTTCCAATTTAAGCATTCGGTATCATAGTACATGACCTCAACATGTATCATGATAAATTTGGGTGGTCCATCTTGTTCCCTTTCATGGGTAAAAATTACTAAAATATAAACATAAGCAATATGTTGTACCATGCGTTTGGTTTTTGGCCCAATTTCTTCCCTTTGATGGGGTTCTATTACCTTATATGGTTATATGGTCATGTATATGGGTTCATTTCCTATCATAAGACATGGGTACATTGACGCACCCCTTGAAAAATTTGGGAGGGGTATCTTGGCTCATCCACTCGGTTTTAGAAATTGTTTTAATATAAGCATTTGGTATCATAGTACAGGACTTCAATATGTACCACTATAAATTTGGATGGTCCACATCGTTCCCTTTCATGGGTAAAGAACTACCAAAAATCGAATTTCGGAGGTTATTGACACCTATTTAGCACGTTATATGGTTTATTACCTTTATATGTTTATGTTCCCTTTTAAATTTGGGAATTATCAAATAACAAAATGTTCTAACGTGTACTATTGCACCACAATGTTGCCAGAGGTTTTAGTTCTAAACAGTTCCGGTTCTTTACTAATGAGTGCACAAACTTTAAAAATGTCAAACCAAACTTTGAAACAAAAAATTTCAAACAAAAATCTTTGAAACAAAATTTTGAAACGAAAAACATTCAAACAAAAAAAATTCAAACGAAAGAAATTCAAACAAAATTTTGAAACAAAAAAAAATTCAAACAAAATTTTGAAACAAAAAATTTCAAACAAAATTTGGAAACGAAAAATTTCAAACAAAAATTTTAAACAAAAATTTGAAACGAAAAAAAATTTCAAACAAAAAAATTTTAAACAAAAAATTTACAAAAAAAAATTTTCAAACAAAATTCTGAAACGAAAAATTTCAAAACAAAAATTTCGAACAAAAAATTTTAAACAAAAAAATTTCAAACAAAATTTTGCAACAAAAAATTTCAAACAAAAAAATTTTCAAACAAAAAATTTTGAAACAAATTTCAAACAAAATTCTGAAACAAAAAAAATAAAACAAAAAATTTCAAACTAAAAAAATTTTACGTTTCACGGTTAACCGTCAAACTTTATCCGGTTTTTAACTATTCGATTAACAAATAAACGGTTTTGATCATATTTATCAGTGAGTCCAAAATGTTGAACGAAACCAAGATTTTTAAATTTTAAACAAAACTTAAAAACTGAATGCAGCAAAGATTTGAAAATCAGCAACCAATCAGATTGCACGAAAGATAGTGATCAGCCAATCAGATTGCACGAAAGATAGTGATCAACCAATCAAATTGCATCAACAATAACTTTGCCAGTGTTGTAGCATGTATTCCCTTAAGACTATGAGTCATAAGATTCAATAAGGTTAGCTATGTATCCCTGTACACTACCTCATCAAGGTCAATCACGTGGTACATCGTATTGCTTACGTTTATATTTGGCTGTAATAATCAATACCAATGACGCATTCTCAAATTATCCTACAAAGTTTCAATGTACCAATGTCCTGGACTCCTAATCCCATCATAGGTCAATAACTGATCACGTGATCATAATGATTTACCCAAAGAACAATTACCAATTATTGATATGACAATAAGAAATGTACCCCTCCCAAAATTAAAGATTGGTACACAAATACACCTGTGTCTTATGAAAAAGTAATAAATCCTGTACTTATTCAATAATAAAGCCGGTCAATAACATTTAAATTTTGAATATTTGGCCATAAGAGGAACACCAATGGGTCCTAGAAAACGTTTACCGAATTTTGTTATTTGATAATTCCCAAATTTAAAAGGGAACATAAACATATAAAGGTAATAAACCATATAACGTGCTAAATAGGTGTCAATAACCTCCGAAATTCGATTTTTGGTAGTTCTTTACCCATGAAAGGGAACGATGTGGACCATCCAAATTTATAGTGGTACATATTGAAGTCCTGTACTATGATACCAAATGCTTATATTAAAACAATTTCTAAAACCGAGTGGATGAGCCAAGATACCCCTCCCAAATTTTTCAAGGGGTGCGTCAATGTACCCATGTCTTATGATAGGAAATGAACCCATATACATGACCATATAACCATATAAGGTAATAGAACCCCATCAAAGGGAAGAAATTGGGCCAAAAACCAAACGCATGGTACAACATATTGCTTATGTTTATATTTTAGTAATTTTTACCCATGAAAGGGAACAAGATGGACCACCCAAATTTATCATGATACATGTTGAGGTCATGTACTATGATACCGAATGCTTAAATTGGAAAATTTCCAAAATTTAAGGGGATATGGAATGGACCCCTATACATGATCATATAACCATATAAGGTAATAGGACCTCATCCAAGGGGATAAATTGAGCCAAAACCAAACACGTGGTTGTACTAAAATTTGGCAATTTCGTACCCATCAAAGGAAACGTGGTAAACCACCCAAATTTATAGTAATATATATTAGGGTTCTATACTATAATACCAAACATGTAAAAAGGGGCAATTTCCAAAATTAAAGGGGTGGGCCAAAGTACCCCTCCCAAATTTTTAAAGGAGTGCACAAATGTACCTATGTCTTATGATAGGGAATAGACCCCTATACATAACCATATAACCATATAAGGTAATAGAACCTCATCCAAGGGGATAACTTAGGTAAAACCAAACACGTGGTACAACGTATTGCTTACGTTTATATTTTGGCAATTTGTACCCCTAAAAGGGAACGAGGTGGACCACCCAAATTTATCATAATACATGTTAGGGTCCAGTACTATAATACCAAATATATAAAATGAGCAATTTCTAAAATTTAAGGGGTGGGCCAAGGTACCCCTCCCCGGGTGCACAAATGTACCTATGTCTTATGATAGGGAATAGACCCCTATACATAACCATATAACCATATAAGGTAATAGAACCTCATCCAAGAGGATAATTTGGGCCAAAAGACCAAACACGTGGTACAACGTATTGCTTACGTTTATATTTTGACAATTTTGTACCCCTAGAAGGAAACGAGGTGGACCATCCAAATTTATCATAATACATGTTAGGATCCGGTACTATAATACCAAATGTGTAAATTGGGCAATTTCCAAAATTTAAGGGGTGGGCCAAAGTACCCCTCCCAAATTTTTAAAGGAGTGCACGAATATACCCATATCTTATGAAATGTAATGGACCCCTATACATGACATTATAACTATATAGGATAATAACACATCATCAAAGGGAATAAAATCGACCAAAAACCAAACACGTGGTATAACGTATTGCTTACGTTTATATTTTGGCAATTTTGTACCCCTAAAAGGGAATGAGGTGGACCGCCCAAATTTATCAAGATACATATTAGGGTCCTGTGCTATAATACCCAATGTTTAAATTGGTCAATTTCCAAAATTTAAGGGGTGGGCCAAAGTACCCCTCCCAAATTTTTAAAGGAGTGCACAAATATACCCATATCTTATGAAAGGTAATGGACCCCTATACATGAACATATAACTATATAGGATAATAACACCTCATCAAAGGGGATAAAATCGACCAAAAACCAAACACGTGGTATAACGTATTGCTTACGTTTATATTTTGGCAATTTTGTACCCCTAGAAGGGAATGAGGTGGACCGCCCAAATTTATCACGATACATATTAGGGTCCTGTGCTATAATACCCAATGTTTAAATTGGTCAATTTCCAAAATTTAAGGGGTGGTCCAAGGTACCCCTCCCAAATTTTTAAAGGAGTGCACAAATATACCCATATCTTATGAAAGGTAATGGACCCCTGTATACGCCCATATAACTATATAAGGTAATAACACCTCATCCAAGGGGATAAATTAGGTCAAAAAACCCCGAAATTTGAATTTTTGGCAATTTTTTACCCATGAAAGGGAACGACATAGACACCCAATACTGATAGAGGTACATACTAAGGTCCTAGGCTACCATACCAAATTTTTAGATTTGGCAATTTCCAAAATTTAAGGGGGGTGGGGGGTGGTCCTATGTACCCCTGCCAAAATTTTCAAGGGGTGCATTAATGTACCTATGTCTTATGAAAGGAATGGACCCCTATACATGACCATATAATCATATAAGGTAATAGGACCTCATCCAAGGAGATAAATTAGGTCGAAAACCAAACACGTGGTACAACGTATTGCTTACGTTTATATTTTGGCAATTTTGTACCCCTAAAAGGGAACGAGGTGGACCACCCAAATTTATAGTGATCCATATTAGCGTCCTATACTATAATACCAAATGTTTAAATTGGGCAATTTCTAAAAATGAAGGGGTGGGCCAAGGTACCCCTCCCAAATTTTTAAAGGGGTGCATTAATATTCCCATGTCTTATGAAAGGTAATGGACCCTGTATACGCCCATATAACTATATAGGGTAATAACACCTCATCAAAGGGGATAAATTAGGTCAAAAACCCCCAAAATTTGAATTTTTGGCAATTTTTTACCCATGAAAGGGAACGACATAGACACCCAATACTGATAGAGGTACATACTGTGGTCCTAGGCTACCATACCAAATTTTTAGATTTGGCAATTTCCAAAATTTAAGGGGGGTGGTCCTATGTACCCCTGCCAAAATTTAGGGGGTGGGCCAAGGTACCCCTGCCAAAATTTAAAGGGGGTGGTCCTAAGTACCCCTAGGTCATTGACCCTGGGCTAAGGTCATTGACCTTTGACCTATGACGTCACAAAAGTTTTTGCTGACTCGGCTCAATATACGTCGACCACTACTACTATAGGAATACAAAGTAGAAACTGGATGCAATTAGCTAAGGATAGAAGTCAGTGGAGAGGTTTTGTGAACGCGGAACTGAACCTCCGGGTTCCATAGGCTATAGAGTTAGTTAGTTAGTTAGTTAGTTAGTTCCATATTGGTTTATGATTTGTATATGGAATTTATTTTGAACACATTTCTATATGTTGACTTTCTGTGATATGTTATTATTTCCACAAATAAAATTATAATGTGTTCATGCAAAATTATTTCTTATTACAAGTTTTATATAGTTTGATTATTAAAGATTTCTTTGTCAAATCATTTTTTGTTATCCCATAAACAATACTTATTTAATTATTATTATGAGAAACATTACACTTTGTATTATTATCATTACAACATGGGCATTACACTTGTTAAATATTCATATAGTTAGAGTGAATTTCCAGTATATTCTGCTCATATGTTCATACTATTCATATTATAAGATTCAAAATTTTCTACTCCATGTCTTCATCACTGTCTTGATATTGTGCATTACACTTCTAGCAGATGCTGACACTCTGTTCACCACACATTGGCATTTCAAAAGTAGCACTGATTCTTTTCTGTTTTTCCTTTTTGAACATTAGCCACACTTTACGCGATCTCATATTTGAACATGTGGAGCAGGTGTTTCATTGGAAATCTGCAGATGTTTTCTAAGCCCGAGGGCAAATCTTCATGAATAGGTTAGAATGGAAACTCATGCAATCATATGGTCTCTAGTTAAACCAATCGGTAGACTCTTCTAAAAGTTTCTTATTATTTTATCATTGGTAATGCAGTAGAGAATAATCTGTGCCTTGATAGCACTAACGCCCAGCACGGTAAAGAAAATTTGAAGACACCAAATCCAGCGTATCCTAGCCACACTATAGAGTGATTTCATTCCATCAACGACATCAACATTTCCTTTACTAACATTATAAAATGTGACTATTTCTCTCTTGTCCTTGTCATTACTATCAACCGCATCTGTATCGTGCATACTAGAAATCATTGTAATGTTTCGTCTTGGGGACGTAGGACACAAGAATGCACTCATCTCTGAAAGCAAACATGCTACTTTGGACCGAACGTGACTTTGTGTTTAAAATTTCTGGTGGTAATTCGGGCTTGCTTTTTATTATATAAAGGTAACCAAGCAAGTTCGGTCGCTTTTCCACCCAAACATCTTCGATCATCGATATGTAACATAAGGCGTACTTGGCAGTTTAAAAATAGTCTCCATCATCATCAACAAACTTCTGTCAACGTTCTAGAAGGCTATTAATTCCATGGCGGGAGAACTTGGTGAGCGGTGAAGCGAAGAAGTTATCAAGTGCATTTTGTACATCTACTAGAGATTTGAACTGGCGTCCACTAGGATGGTTGTCCAAGAAATAGGGAAGGCGATACTCGGACGGTGCAACATCCGGGAAGTATGACGGATGCAATAGTGTTTCCTATACAAAACGTAGAATGGTATTCCGAGTCATCATAGCCACGTGGGGCTTAGTGTTGTCCTGTAACAGAAGAGTACATTTTGAGATTCAAAGTGCTGGCTCCAGAGTTTTGAATTTTTCTTGCATTGGTGCTCTGACCAGCTGGTAGGAATTCCCGAAGTACGGTACCTCGAGCAGTCCGCCAAACACACAGGAGAACATTATTCTGGTGCAGTGCTGGTTTCGGCTGTTTTGGAACCGGTTCATGGATTGCTAACCAATGATGACGGCGCCGTGGAGCTTAATACAGGACCAACTTCTCACCACATGTAAACATCCTGTCCAGATATGCCTCCTTCTTCACACAAGACAGCAAAGAATCACATGTGTCTGCTCGCTTTGCTCTCTGGCCCGAAGTTAAATCATGTAGGACACCATCGGCCTAACTTGTAGTGCTTCCTAATTTGGAGGTGCTGGCGAATACTTTCTCCACTCACAGTGAATTGTAGTTCAAGTTCGAACATGTCTGGCCACTCTTTGCCTCAATTGCTACCTGAAGATCTTCATTTTGACATGTGTTGGTCTTCCGGCACGTGGTGCGTGTTCGAGTATTTCGTCACCATACGTAAATTTGTTAAACCACCACTGCACGAGCCGCGTAGTCACAACGACCGCAGCAAAAGCCTGGCATGCCTTTTGCCTCGTTCCAGGGGCGTTTGACCCTAGTTGATCTGGTACAGCGTACACACCCTTAAGGCGCTGTAGAGGTTCCATGTTTAAACTGTTCTTACGCAAGTCCACGATGTAACTGAAATGCCACAAGCAGCTAGTATGTTGGATATACCCACACCAACAACTTATCTTCGCCCTGTCTCCATTCGCATTCAACTTACGGTGTGAGAGCCAATTGAACACAGATCTCCACAAAAAGCTACAGAACTTCCTTGGTTACCTTTATAGTTACCACAGCTTTAATTTTTTCACCCAAAAGTTCAAACAAGTGTCACAGAAGAAAACAATGGGGCTTATGCTGAGTTGTTCTGAAGAGTGATTAGTGTCATACTGAAGAGCTGGACTACATATATATCCTGCAGTATTCATGTCTTCAGTATGGCCCTAATAATATGTCAAAACGACTCTACGTAAAGCCCCATATATGTACGCAATTTTTCTTCCTAAGCTTTGTATGGGTTCAACAAGCATGTTCGCAACTGCATACGGGCAGGTATCCTTTAAGTAGGGGCTACTTGGTTCAGTGGGTGAAACACTTCCATTTTCAAAGTGCAAGATATTCTGGAATCGGGTATGCGGAAAATTTTCAGCCCATACTTAGCCGATTTCTTAGTACTATACAGCCAAAATAAGCACCTCTCACGAAATGACCATTTGAAAAAATCGAAAATTTTCCGAATTAGAGGCAGTTTATCTATAACTTTCTTCCTTGCAGTGTTCACATGCCATCAAAATGCATGGTTTTCAACTTAAGAAGGACTGCCTGTAATTCATTTTATAACGGAAGGATTCTGATGCTCTCCCCTTTGTGCTCCATAAATCTCCATAAATCAATATTTTGATAAGGTTACTTGATATCTCAAGCAAATACTGGAGTCCTATCAGAGCCCGAATTCCGTCCACGTTTGTGTCAATATCTCTCTTTATGTTGTAATGCATTCTCATTAGTCAAAGACGAACATTGGTATAATTTGTTCTTTCCTGTCTAACTCAAACAAGAAAAAACAATTTCCAAGAATCCAGAACCGTATTTGTGTTCCTTGCAGTGTCCTCCGTAACTCTTGGCGCATGTATTACGGCATTTCTACTCCTTCTACGAGTTTTC